>NW_024031863.1:0-13453 GCF_002237135.1 Teleopsis dalmanni | reverse complement strand
TGATAAATTATTTTAAAATGTATATACATGGGTCTTGATATAGGTTTTTACAAAATAATTTTTTTGAGGACTAAAATCTCCTGTATAAAGAATGTACAATCTATTTTACATTTTATTTAAAAGATATTACTTAAAATTATTAAATATATTTATATACGTTAACTTAAACATAATTTATATAGTTAGTTAGCAATTTAATCAATTGACAACTTATAAAATCTATTGTACATATTAATTATTCATTTAAAATTCAAATATATTTATTTTAATTTAAACATTTGCGTTTATATATATATTTGATTTATGATAAATTATTTTAAAATGTATATACATGGGTCTTGATATAGGTTTTTACAAAATAATTTTTTTTGCGGACTAAGATCTCCTGTATAAAGAATGTACAATCTATTTTACATTTTATTTAAAAGATATTACTTAAAATTATTAAATATATTTATATTCGTTAACTTTAACATAATTTATATAGTTAATTAGCAATTTAATCAATTGACAACTTATAAAATCTATTGTACATATTAATTATATATTTAAAAAAATTAATTTGCATGTGTATTAATATTTTCAAATATACTTATTTTAATTTAAACATTTGCGTTTATATATATATTTTATTTATGATAAATTATTTTTAAATGTATATACATGGGTCTTGATATAGGTTTTTACAAAATAATTTTTTTGAGGACTAAAATCTCCTGTATAAGGAATGTACAATCTATTTTACAGTTTATTTAAAAGATATTACTTAAAATTATTAAATATATTGTATATACGTTAACTTTAACATAATTTATATAGTTAATTAGCAATTTCATCAATTGACACCTTATAAAATCTATTGTACATATTAATTATATATTTAAAAAAATTAATTTGCATGTGTATTAATATTTTCGAATACATTTTTTTTAATTTAAACATTTGCGTTTATATATATATTTTATTTATGATAAATTATTTTAAAATGTATATACATGGGTCTTGATATAGGTTTTTACAAAATAATTTTTTTGAGGACTAAAATCTCCTGTATAAGGAATGTACAATGTATTTTACATTTTATTTAAAAGATATTACTTAAAATTATTAAATATATTTATATACGTTAACTTTAACATAATTTATATAGTTAATTAGCAATTTAATCAATTGACACCTTATAAAATCTATTGTACATATTAATTATTCATTTAAAAAAATTAATTTGCATGTGTATTAGTATTTCCAATCATATTAATTTTAATTTAAACATTTGCGTTTGTATATATATTTGATTTATGATAAATTATTTTAATATGTATATACATGGGTCTTGATATAGGTTTTTACAAAATAATTTTTTTTGAGGACTAAAATCTCCTGTATAAGGAATGTACAATCTATTTTACATTTTATTTAAAAGATATTACTTAAAATTATTAAGATATTACTTAAAATTATTAAATATATTGTATATACGTTAACTTTAACATAATATATATAGTTAATTAGCAATTTAATCAATTGACACCTTATAAAATCTATTGTACATATTAATTATTCATTTAAAAAAATTAATTTGCATGTGTATTAGTATTTTCAATCATATTAATTTTAATTTAAACATTTGCGTTTGTATATATATTTGATTTATGATAAATTATTTTAATATGTATATACATGGGTCTTGATATAGGTTTTTACAAAATAATTTTTTTTGAGGACTAAAATCTCCTGTATAAGGAATGTACAATCTATTTTACATTTTATTTAAAAGATATTACTTAAAATTATTAAATATATTTATATACGTTAACTTTAACATAATTTATATAGTTAATTAGCAATTTAATCAATTGACAACTTATAAAATCTATTGTACATATTAATTATTCATTTAAAAAAATTAATTTGCTTGTGTATTAATATTTTCAAATATACTTATTTTAATTTAAACATTTGCGTTTATATATATATTTGATTTATGATAAATTATTTTAATATGTATATACATGGGTCTTGATATAGATTTTTACAAAATAATTTTTTTTGAGGACTAAAATCTCCTGTATAAAGAATGTACAATCTATTTTACATTTTATTTAAATAACATATAACAATGTATAAAAATTATTATTATTACAAATAATATATCAAAATTTTATATTTAATTTGTATGTAATATGTAATATAATATATTAAATAAAATGTATAATACATTATATAACATATTATATAATCTTTTATATAAAGGATTACATAAAATATTATGTAAATAAACATTAAAATATTAAATAAAAATTTGTACAAGAATAACATAATATTAATATAAAATAAAGATGTCATATTAAAATATATAAAAAATTTATTTAAAATACCAAATAATATATATATTTGCCTTGATCAACTAATACATCGTTCATTTATTAGGTGACATTATGTTGACACGAGATCAAAGTTTCAATATTAATATATATATTTTACATATGTTGTTTAAATTAATACTTATATTAAAAATTTAATTACTTAATTTAGTTATTATGTAGAGATAAGAATGTCATAGCTTATGTGTTTTTTATAAACGTTTTTCAATATATGTACAGTAAAAGCTCTTCTAATGAATACCCCTCGTCTTAAGTAAACAATTCTACTAAAATCAAATTTTTTTTTCAATATTTCTGACTATTTAATTGTTTTTGGCCAGAAATTTCCTTAAAACGAACAAATATTTGTTGAAGATTAGTGCTCTTCCATGAAGGTTTTTACTATACAAAAGAATTTAATAATAATTAAAAAAAAGAAAAGAAATGTGAATGCTTTACGGAATTAACTAATGTAATTACTTAATTTAATATAATTACATTTTACATAATATTTTATAATAATTATTATAATTGTAATTTTTATATAAATACTTAAAATATTTAATTTAAATTTTCAGTTATTTTGTAAAAATTTTTTCAATATCTTAATATATCATATTTACTTAACATTTAGAATTATACTGTAAAATAATATTTGAACAAATTATAAATGTCTATTTGATATATATGGACATCGATATAGGTTTTCACAAAATATTTTTTTTATGTGGACTAAAATCTCCTGTGTATGGTCGTAACTTTTTATTTTACATTTAATTATAAGGATAGTACTTAAAATAAATAAATATATTTTATATACGTTAATGAATGCATAATTAATGTAGATAATTAACAATTTAATCAATGTACAACTTATAAAATCTATTGTACATATTAATTGTTCATTTAAAAAAATTAATTTAATCAAAATTATTAATTAAAAATTAATTAATTACATGTGTATTAGTATTTTAAAATATATTTATTTTAATTTAAGCGTTTGCTTTTTAAAATCCTTAATTGTGCATTATGTTTGATTCATCTTTACATTAATATATATAAGTTATTATTCTATATGAGTTTTTGATTTATTTGTAGATATAAAATGTAAATTCAAAATTTAATTTATTATTAAATTTAAGAAATTTTTTTAGAAAATATTTTGTCGAATCAAAAACTTCACGTCTGATATAATAAATTATAACAATTATCGCCTGTTTATGTGTTTATAGTTGGTTTGCGTTTGCTTACCCTGATAATTAACCTTCCCAAGAGTAGTGCGGAGTTAGTTTTTATCATTTAAAGGTGAATACAAACTGCATTAAAACAGAGAGGGAAAATTATTTATTTGCCAGAGATAAATTAAATTCAGTTGTCACGAAAGGAATTATTAACTATTCCAAATCTATGTAAATGCAGCATTCAAGGGTTTTTCTAAAATTAGAGAACAAAATAATTATAAAATATATAATTTATGAATAATTGGAAATAACTAAAATAAAATGTATCAATAATTCAACTATTTCTGGATTGTCGTGCAGTAACAACTGAGCTCAGTAAATAGTCACGGGTTGAACACTAACTTGTTACTTCAAGTAGGTCGGACTACCCGTAATAGTTTTCAGTTTCATTATTTATTACGTCACCCATCTATTGTCATATCCCAGAGAAATATTAACTTGAGCCGTATTGATTTATGGTTGCGTTCTATTAAAGTAACAAGGTTTATCACTTGAACTCAAATTAATGCTAATAACACGGTACCCACTCCCTTACTTATTTCCACATTACAGGATCAAGTTTATAATGCTTTTCGTGTCTGCAACAGATTCTTTTACCCAAGCTTTCATCACAACACGTTGCCAAATAAAATCTTATCCTACAAAGAACAAATTCCTCGGGACTTCAAAAACTCATTAACAGAAATAAATCTTATTACATGATATTCTAGAATTAACAATTACAAACACATATTTCATATAAATTCTATAACCACACTTCGTCATATGGAAGGTACACAAAGCTGATACGCAATGCTGACATGTAATCCTGACTCTAATAAGCGTTCACGCAGCACAATGTTCTTGTTCAGCACAACCGAAACAACTTAGTTGTTTAGTCCATCACTAACCAAAACGAGTAGCTACTCCAGGTCGCAGAAGTGACCGTGTCTACCTCCTGTAACCGCTCGTTTATAACAACGACTAAGCGCAGCTATTCACTCCCGACAGCTGTTATATCGCCTATACCAACAACCAGTAACAACTCCGAGCTTTTCAGCTTGGGATACATAAAAATATTTTGTACTTATACCAATCATACTACTAATATCAAGTTTTACGGATCTATATAAACCATTAAAAAAAACTATTAATTTATTCCTTCATCATAAATAAAGAACACGTATTTTTAATATAAATACTGTTCTTTGCGGGAATACAGCTATAATAGAAGGAGAAGCCGGGCCTACGCCCTAGAACTGTTCGTATTTCTAGACACTCAAAGTGCGCCTGTTCCTTCCAAAAGAGACTTAAATAGCTTGGTTCTAACTATTTTTAAAAGCATTAAACCGACATTTAGTACAGTACACATGCTCTAAGAGCGACCAGAAATACGCCCAAGAGCCAATTGGTTTTCCAAACGATCAAGTGCAACGCGGCCATTAACCACTGCTTACAACAACAATAGCAACAAAGTGCAACAATTAGTTCTGTAACGAAATACACGAAGTTATCTTCCAGTGCACACATTCTTTATTTCAACTATAAATGAGACGGCTATATTGCAATATAGGCGCAGTCTTATTACCACTATATACCCAACAAAGCCCCTACTTAATTTTATAAATGTAGATGATATATTTTATGTAATTATTATTTATCATATACTATAATAATAAAGTCTGTTAATATTGATATTTATACAATTAATATTGATATATCTATAGATATGCTCACCTGAAGTAGCAAAACTCTTCAATTTCATCACAAGTTTGTTACTCTCTTTTTCAAAGTCCTTCACATTTACTTTATTTTTACTTTATACACACGATAATATCTTCTACATAGTAACAATACATACTCCCTTGTTTTAGCCAAGAATGTTACTGAATAAGTTACTAAAAGTCGAATGGTTCCAATAACTTATTGGAACATATACATATATCATATATGTTATAATATACTACAGTATGTTTTCTATACATATGCAGTAATCACTTTGTTTAAAAAACGCTCTTATAAACGGATATTTCTCTTAACTCCACACTGTTCTTATTTACACTATTAATTCTTCACACAACGGACGTTCTTTTGAACCCATAGTTTTCTTAAACACATAATTGCTAGTCTCATTGGTGTCAATTTAAGTGTTTTAACTGTACATATTCAGTAATTCTCTCTGACCAAAAGATTCCAATCAGATTTTCTTGTGTTTGTTGTTGAGGCACATAACATAAAATGAGTCACAGAAATGACTCATAGTTCACACTGAACTAAGTATTTTTAATCGTTCCAAAACAACTATTATCTACACACCTGCAAATATATAAAACAAAGTTATTACGAAGAGATTATACATACACAAATAATACTGGTACTTACACATATATATGCACTAATAAACCAATATTTACACAGGTTGGCACGCATTTCAAAATATTTTGGATCTTTTGGAGTGCCGAAACATCTATCTTGCACAACGCCAAAATATTACTTAGTGGTCGTGTTTCTGTTTATCATTGTTTCGGAACTAAAATAATTTCAGGATGAAAGTCTCTACCCTTTGTTAGTATAGAGTCTATATACTCAGACAACACTTCGCCAGCACTTAGATATACGATTTAATGGAACACTGACCTTGAACCAATGCTGTATTTGTCTGAGCAACGAATTTATAAACTCAGTACATTTGAGTCGAACATGCGTACAGTACAGTATCCCATATATTGGTTACTAATCAAATTAAAGTCGACTGATCTTGTACTTCTATTGTGTCAAAGTATTTGCCTGGTTCCGCCGGGCGAATAAGCTCCCTGCGTGTATTTGCTAATATTTCGAACGATGCGAAGTTATTGCTTTAGCTCGCACATTTACTTTGTTTATAAAAACAATTTCGCAATAAAAACGATAATTTTTAAGTAGAATTTTCCGATTTGAAAATATTTGACCAAAAACTTAAAGCCGGCACACGCACGCAAGTCTTGACATTTGATGCTATAGCGCCCGAATAATTTTAGGTATAACAAAGGTTCTTATACTGCTTTGCTTTCCTTGTATTGCTTTCCTTGTCTTGCTTTCCTTGCTTTGCTTCCAATACGAAAGAGAGGAGGCTATAACATTCGTTCCAACTATGAACTTTTGTGGTATATAACGGATACTTATTCCGACATGTTGCCAAGTTTCGCTTTTAATAATACAATTTCACTAAATATGGTACCTCCAATAATTTTGGTTGTACAACTACCAACGACTACGACTATATATAACATATTGTACACGAGAATAATAACGTCTCCGATTGATACATCTGGATTGCATCTAAATTTATATTTAATCTGTCATATTTTGTTGTCTAATCCCACACTTTTAAAGTAGGCTAACATTTTTGTAGAACTGTTAGTAGATATTTATATTTTGCATAACTACATATTTTGTATATCGAAGTAAGACACATTTTTTTATCAAGTCATATAAAACAGCTGTTAATTTCAGGGTGATCCTGCTATTTGGCCACAATATGTAGAGTGTTATAAATTAATCTTCAGTGTTATAAATGAATCTCAATTGTTATAAATTAATCTCGAATGTTATATATTAATCTCGTGTGTTATACATTTCGCTCGAGATTTATCAATCTGAAATGAAAATTGCATTTAAAGTAAATGTCGATTTAAAATGTTATGTCATTTCATTTACATACATATTTCATGCCAAGTTCATACAGATGGGATTCAATAATTCTAAGAGTAAACATAAAACTGAAATCGATAATATGAAAAGTATAGTATAAGTATAGTTCATTCAAATGTTTCCTTCCATAAGTCCTTTGAATTCATTAAAAGTCTAAGCATACGGAGTAAAAACTAAAACTATGTACAATAATCTATTTTTGTTGCACTATATCAGGGCTGTCCACACCAGATGCGCTCCCGGGCCAATACCATTCACTGTACCGCCAAAACAAATACTTACGTTCGTAGTTTTCGACAAAAATATAATCACGGTTATAATATTAAATTTAATTTGATTAATTTATCAATTTAAATTCATTCACTTGGTATACCTTAAAAATAAAATAATATGATTTTACCAACACACCAAATGAAAATTCGCGTAATTGTACTAGATTAACATAAAAATATGTTGCAGTCTGCACAAACATTAGTTGTGAGCCGCATGTGGCCCGATGGCCGTTCTTTGGACAGCCCTGCACTACATTATTATCTCTTATATGACTTTAACACTGGCCTCAAATGACTGTTTTGGGTCAAAAATCACAATCACAAATGGGAAGCGAGTGACTGTCTTCTACATACAAAATGTCATATACGCAAATGAGTTCCATTTGCTGATTTTGTACAATTGAGTTCCAAAGAGTTTTAAATGAGTTTAAATGAGTTTCAAACGAGTTCCAAATGCATATGTATATATTGAACATACCCTAAATAAAAGCTTTGCATGGCATTTTGACAGTTTGAGAAAGCGGTTTGCGATATATTTACAAAAAATAGGAAGACAAATATTTGATGGTTGTATTTCCTTGAAAACGATGCACCTCTTTTTGGAACTTTTACTTCCCAAAACGTACTTAATCGAAGCTTAAAATAAATTTTCAGTTTATATTAGAAGGTTTGAAGATATATTTTACTTTCATCCAACATCTTTTTGGCACAGGCCTAAAATCAAATCAATAGACACGTTGACAAGTCAGCTGTTTGGAATGAGAACAAATGACATACAACGAATGTGAACACTTTCAAATGACTCATTTGAAATGAGTCATTTGGGGCCATTGTAAATGCCATATTAGACTTATCGAACTTCCTTAATTTAAGTACAATAGTCGAAACATAACATTATTAATTTTATTCAATTTCTTGTAATAGAATATACAATTAAGTAAAAACCACTCTTACTATCATAATTTCACATAAAATTTTTCCTGTGCGTTATTAATTATTTCAGTTGATAGAAAAAAATATATAAACGCTTAAAACTTAATTAAGAATTATTTGTGTGACAGCGATTTCGTCCTTTGTATGTAGTATGCTTTGTCATTTCTTCATTAATGTATATCCTTATTTATTATTTACTCAAAAAAAATCTTAAGTTCCGTGCGCTATAATTTTTTTGAATTTTAAAAGGATTTTAATATTAAATTTCTAGCACTTGACCGAGCTAATTAACTACATAGTTACATAGTGCACTTGTGATTATTTGTTGTTAATTAACTCTATTATCTGTAAAAGGCTACTTAGCAACTTTAAGACGAAATCCTCTTCAACATTTATGCACAAAAATGTAGAATAATTCCAGATGTTACTCACGAAAAATGTAAAATGAAGTATTTTAAAATCACGTACAACTCAAGTTTTTTATATGTATTTTGAGGAGCTTTATTATATACTATGTATATTACTTATATACATATATATATATATATATATATATATATATATATATATATATATATATATTAATATATACTTATATCCATGTAAGAAGTATACATGTACAACTGCACATATTGATTTCTTAAGATGGTAACTGCATATTACTTGTTGTACAATGTGACATTAAAACTATTGCAGCAAATTCGGTCAGTCATATGAGACAATGAGTATGCGGTACGAATTTAGAATTATTTGTTTATTGAATAAAAAAACTTGAAAAAATCAAAAATCATTTTATGTTTAACAGTAACATATCGTGCAACAATGAAATATTATTTCATATTATTTTTTAAAAAAATTTATTATAATGTTGAAGCTATTTGAACCAGTGCACTTGAGCACTTTTACTCTCCTTTAACTGCAACGTATCTTCAAAACCCCTCATTACGCCTTGACTGGATTATTGTTTTTCACTTCATCAGACTAAGCAATAATTGACCTTAGATCTGCATACCTCCCCGAGGAGCTTGCAACCATTCTGAGATTCGATAACGCGTTATTGGCAAGTCTGTCAGTTTTCGTAAATAATTTCAGGGCTCTAGCTTTTGATCGGATCAATCTTGAGGTCCCTGAGTATGTCATTCGACCTAATGTGTCATGGTACGAAAAGTTTTCTCAGAGCCTGGATTTGTGCAATTTCTAGCTGGCGAATAGTAGTGTTTGAGGATTTTCTAAACGCTACTATATCAGCTTCCTGCTCTTAGCATTTATGCAAAGCCAATTTTAATATAAAGGAATTGGTATAGTATATATATATATATAACAATTTCTGATGTGATGAACTTTTTGACTGAATTGATTGATTTTTTTAATTTTCTTATTTACTTTTTAATTATTTTCAAATTTTTTAATTAAAAAACTTTTTTTATAATGCTATGCTTGTAATGTATATAGAGCAATTTAATTATGAGTTTGTGATATTAATTACTTAATTTTTTGGAAGAAATGTGTACTTTAATCTATAAACGGCGCCACCATCACATTTTTGGGAACAGTTTTAACGTGATAATCTTTCTTATAAGTTTTTGACAAGAAATATGACATTTCTTTTCGCGCTATTTTGCAAAAGTAAAGTTGAGAGAAAAAATCACTTAAAACAGATTTTATAGTAGGTCTGTTCCACGAGCTACTCGTAGTAAAACTCAAGTAAAACACAAGTAAAAATTACACGAAAATACACGAAAATTTGCTGCTGGAATGTATTTGTGTATACACAGTCTTACTCAAAGTTACTACGAGTAGCTCATGAAACAGACCTAGTGCAAACATCACACAATAAAAAACACGAGAATTGCAAAAGATCTAGATCAAGTTTCGGAAATTTTCGGAAACGTTTATAATGGTAATATTGGCGACTTTTCAAATAATTTAAATATGTAGATTCAAAGTAACCTAACCGACATTTTTTCGAACTTGCCGAAAAAAAAAACAAAAAAGTTTTTCTCAAACTATTTTCGGCAACAAAAATGAATTTGAGTTCGAATATTCAAAACCCGCCAGTATAAAAACTAAGTCTAATGTTGAGCCTTTTCGGTGTTAGCGCATCTGGGCACTTTGACTCTCTGATAGCTGGGGGGTTTCTGTAGAGTCCCACCCTTCACAATGACTAACTTGTGTATTCCTCGTAAGCTTCGTGATTATTCAATGCCTGATCTAAGATCTCCGTGCCGCGCCGTCCGGTAAGATTAATTTAGTATGCTTGTTCAGATACTACCATAAACCATAAAAGCAAAAGAAAGTACATAGTGTATAAAGTATTCAAATGCGTTTGTGAACAGTGGTAAATGCTGCTCTCAAGACGACTGTAGCGAACACAGGATGTAGCAACATTTGTTGCAGGAGCAAAGATTAGTTCAGCAGCAGCAAAAATAAGAACCATGTTGGTAGCAGGAGCGACAACAGCAAGAACAGAACGAGCAACAATATTCATGCATGTGGCAAAAGTCATCGTATTCGTACTGAATTGTAATGCGGCACTTCCATGTTCGGTATTAATATTACAGTTGTAGTCATTCCATTTTGGATATTAGCCCTCGTCTTTGCTGCTCTTTTTGTATTTATCGCGTTCGAACTGCTTTTGGTCCTAATGCAGCTGTTACAATTTCAGCTTTTCATGCTTCATGTGTCAATTTTGCGATTTATATATTCATATTATTTTTTTTTCAGTGTTCTGCCATGTCATATCTGATTTTTATTTAAAAAGTTTTTAAATTTAGGTTGAGCCACTTTAATGCTATAAGAAGAAAAAATAATGTATCTAGAGAATTAATCACATTTTATCACGTTTACACTATCGCAATTAACTAGACAAATGTTCAGCAATTAAAATCAAGCCTAATCCAATCAAATATATGCTAATAGAGGTTTAAAAATTTTTGGTGTAAATGTGGTATTGTTGTTTTTTTATTACGTTTAAGTGAAATTATCTATTTAATAGTGTTTTAACCTATACCTTAGGTATATTTGCAATCTAGTGGCAGTAATCCTTATTATCGATTTAAATTCTTAATAAAATACTTGTTAGATTTGTTTACACAATAGCTTTTATTGTCACAATAATTTTTTTACTAGAAAGTTCTGACGCATTAGATACAAAAATATTTTAGCGAAAATATGGTACAATTTTTTGAAACTGAAAGTATATCAGCTACTATAACTGAACTCAACGAATCTCTAAATCACTGATTTCATACTGCATTATAAGATATATGATCTGGTTATAACATAAATAATAAAATGTGTACTTCATCATTGTAGTCTAGAAACAGTGAGAGAATTTATAGAACTGTACAGCTGATAGTATTAAATTGATATTAAATCTGATTCAAAATTCTTAATAATCATTTTCTTTGGTCACAACAGTGTTATACTACGTTTCCACTGCTTACTTAGTAAGTTACTTAGTAACATTGAGCATTTTGTCGTTTACATTATCACAAGTTACTTAAGGATTGACAAAAAGCTTTTATGTGTCAAAAATTTCTTGGTTGTAGAGCTTTTCTTCGTTAACATTTCGAATTGTACACAGGTGACCTTAAATTATGTATGGTTAGAAAAAAACAATTTAACATGAATAACGCAGATTATTTACATAATTTATTTCATGATGTTTGTTATATTGTTCTTATATTGTTCTGTTGCATATAGAAAAGAACTTGCAATGATTTATAAAAAAACACAAATTATTTAATTTTCAGTAAGTTTTATTTCAACTAACAATGACACTAACTTATATATTAAAAATAAAATGCGCTAAAACTATATTGCTAATAAACAGAGATTTAAAAAATTATAAATAAAAAAAAAATATATTGACTAGTCGCTAGTCATTACGTCCGTTCCGGTCCTATCGTCCAGATCCTCTTTCCATTGATTAGTCTATAAACTCTCTCTCTAGCATCTTTTCATCAACCGTGTTTCCTTTATTTCAAGATGTTTCTTCCATTATAGTATAGCTAGTACAAATAACTGCTCATATTCTACATATTCAATTGTGGTGACTTTCCATCACATAGCAGTGTGATGGTTACACTGCATACGAATTTTGTCTTACGTGTTCGTACGAACAAATCAAATATATGTAAACATATGTGAGTGCTTACAGTTGCTGAGAATCATTCGCGCGACCTCTTGTCTTTCTCATGCGAATATTTGATGAAACAAAATATTTTGTTTGAAATTCATGCGTTCGTACAAAATCGAAGATGTAAATAGTTAAATTAAAAGGTGTGTCTTGTTTTTACGTAATTTTAAGTTTTAAAATAGAAATAAATTTGAAAACATATGCTATTTTTAGGAAATGAATTGTGATTTGCTAATTTCTATGTTTGAGGAACAGATAAGCTCTCCATTTTTATACCTTGAAGAATAAAAATCACGCACCCAAATTCATCTTTTGTTATTTGAAATTAATAAACAACTTTTTAACGATTTTCGCAATAAATATAGATATATAGTCATCTTCACTATCATTTTTTTTTTCAAAAGAAACAAAACAGAACAGTCAATTCGCAACCAGTGTAACCGCAACATGTAATATGTTTGCATGAGAAAACATACGTACGAACACGCAAGATAAAATTCGCATTCAATGCAACTGCAGTCTAACATGATCCTAATTTGATAATGTTGTGATTTCACAGAAACAATTATACATACAACTTTATAATTACTTAACCGAGTTACCGAGTACGTCTTAATACCCCTAAAGGTGCATCCACACCAAAGCAAACACTTGCGAACGAACAAACATTCGCAGGTAATGGTACCTGCCACAGTTCGTTCATTCGCAAGCGTTCACTTTGGTGTGAATGTATCTTAAAATAAACTATTAACTACAACCCGGTTAGGGACTTTAACGAGAAATTTTTTTGACAGCCTAAGAAATTTGACAAGGGAAGTATTCTATCATATTTTT
>NW_024031862.1:0-13461 GCF_002237135.1 Teleopsis dalmanni | reverse complement strand
ATGATATCAGCATTTATATATAATATATTTCCATCAATTAATAATTTTTATTAAACTTTTTAATGAAAGATATTCCTGGTACTGAAGTTATAAACTTATGAAGTATTTTATTCAGAATATTAAAATTGAAATTAAATTTCTACTTTCTGTAGAAAGGATTTATGGAAAACAAATAATTAAGTAAATGAGAATTACATTTAATCATTATGAGAATTAATGTACATTTATAAGTTTTCAATAACTGAAATTAAAAAAAAAAAACAATCAAAATTATTAATAAACTCTATTTACATTTAAAAAACATATTTATTGGTAAAATGGACGTATTGGATGTAAGAATATATTAGAATAGGTTTTCAAAAGTATATTCGATGTACAGTGATGACCATAAAGACCTGTTATTTCTATATCATAACTGACGTGATGGATAATTTCTATCTCAAAACGTCTTAATGACTAAATCGCATACCTATAATGGCTATAACAAATCCAATCCATTTTGAGCATAATGAAGTGTAAACATAAAGAAACCACCGAATCAAGGAAAATCTTATGCCTACATTGGGGAAATGATGGATTGAAGCCGCTACATCAATCATCAAGCATTGTGCAACGTTCCAAGACGTCGACATTATTGCAAAATGCAAAGAACAGACGCCGTTCTAAAGCTTTGAACGACCGCGAACGCAACAAAGTAATAAGAAATGTGACAGTCAACTCAGAAATATCTTCAGATATTTCTATGTTAACCGAGAAATTGGCAAGGATATTCATTGCATAACGGTCAGGAGTACCCTGCATGAAGCCAATTTAAAGAATATATCTTTTACTTGTAGATGTTTTAATGTTGCAAATTTACCTTTATGTGGTATATCTTTTTAAGCGGGATTTTATTATAAGGATATAATTTTAGAAATTTTGTCTTTAAGTTATGTTGTTATGGTAATTTTATTATTTTAGTTTAAATATATTAAGAGATAATAGATGAGTTATGTTAAAGGGAATATTAGGATTATTATTTGGATGGACATCAAAGAAGCTTTTGACAAAGTAAGCTTTGATAAATTAACATCTGGTCTAGCTGAGCGAAAAGTCGGTTCACTCATTATTGAATGGATAGATTTCATGCTAAGGCAAAGAGCAGTAAATCTACAAAATGGAAGACATGGATTGAGAGGCAGAGCACTTAGAGGTTGCCCACAGGGAGGGGTGCTTTCACCATTCCTGTGAAACGTGACCATAGACTCTCTACTTCAACAGCTTGACTTCAAAGGCATTGTTTGTATGCAGACGATATAGCACTGATGGTGATCGGCAAGTTCCCAGACACCATTAGAAACGTAATAAGCAGTGATCTCAAATGCGTAGGAAAATAATGCAGGGAATAAGGCCTGATCAATGCGACGAAATAAGACACTATCCTCTTCGCGAGGAAGAGAAGCTTGTCAATGGAGCCCTTAAGTCGGTGAAGTATCTAGGAATCATCTTGGATAATAAACTGACCTGAAATGTACATGTGGATGGAAAGATCAGAAAAGCGAAGAGAGCCCTATTTCAGTGTAAGAGAGTGTGCGGAATGCGATGGGGGATATCCCCAAAATCAATGCACTGGATCTATACGATGATGGTCAGACCTATTGTAACATATGCATCAGTTGTCTGGTGGAGTGAAGTCACCCAAAACCAATAGAAGCTAAGTTTGATAGGGTCCAGCGACTAGCCTGTGTTGGAATAACGGGCGCTATGCGCACCACACCAACACCGGTGTTAGCGGCGATGCTAGGTTTGCTTCGGTTGGATTTACGTATAAAGAATGAACCGGAGCTCCACATGGAACAACTTAGGAAAATTGGTGGGTCATCGGAAAATTCTTGACCTCGTCCAGACCGCGGTCAAGGTAACGCAGATGCTATTGGAGACTATGAGGAGAGCTTATGCGACAGAAGTGTCCTATAGAACACTGATAGTAAACGGCATTCTACATAATGAATGTGAAAGGAATGACATCTGCAACTTTACCGATGGCTCCTTGATGGATGACAGAGTTGGTGCTGGGGTTTTCTCGAAAGAGCTAAATCTAACGTGTACTCTACATCTAGGAATATATGTTTCCGTCCATCAGGCGGAGCTTATGGCCGTCTCACATGCTCTGGATCACCTATTGGATTGTCAGGTGTATCAGAAGAAGATTCTGATAGCGCTGGACAATCAAGTAGTTATCAAAAGCATGCAAAAGACATACATAGCTAACAGCTTATTTCAAGAATGTGTAACTAAGCTCATGGAATGTGTTCATGGAAATGAATTAATGGTCATGTGGGTTAAAGGACACATCGGTATTGAGCAAAACGAGAAGGCAGATGAAATTGCAAAGCAAGGATCAAACCATAACTTCTGCGGCCCAGAACCCATAATACCAATGGGTTTCAACATGATGACAACCTATGTCTATAAATGGATGACCTCACTTCATCTCAACAGGTGGAGAGAGTTGAGCACTTGTAGACAGACTAAACTCATGTTGCCGAAACCGTGGGTCAGGGAAGCGATAAAAGTGCTATCCGCGGAGCAACCTAAGCTGGCTGACCTAACTAATTACTGGACATGGCAACTTCAAGTATCACCTCAAAAAGATAACTCTTGCTAAGGAAGACACTTGCAGACTATGTCTAGAAGAAAAGGAGATAACGGTGCATATATTGTGCCAATGTCCAGCACTGGCAAGTAGGAAGAAGACTGTTTTGGGACTTGGCAGGTAACCTCAAGCTAAATGAGCTGCTTGCATTAACAAGAGATGTAGTTATGCCAACGGAAGCCACTCCAGCTTTAACTCAATAACGACAGAATAGAAGGACGAAAAAGGACCCAAGTACTTGCCACTTGTTGGGCGGTTGATGCTAAACCAAATGGGAGATTTTTTAGGATTTTTTGCACTGCACACATTTAGCCATTTATCAACACGTATCGACACATCACTACATTATCGACACAATTTAGAATTTCCCTCATTTAGAACGCAACTTAGCCTAACTCGCACACGACCTAAATATAACTATTAAAAAATTCTTGGTTTTTTTGGATTTTTCGTATAATATTAAAATTCACAAGCTGTAAGAATCTGGCAACGTTATTTTTGATTTCACATGACAGCTAAGTTGGTAATGCAGTATATGATTGACAGTTGAATAATATTTCAGCTGACTTTTCTAAGGCCGCTAATGTTGTTTAGTATAATTTAACAATAATTTTGATAAGTTTATGTTCCTAGCCAAGCAGTAAATTAATATTAAACAATTATAAATCTAAGTACTGGATGAGTACAATAACACAATGTTAAGACAGGTTATATGCGGTTTTCAACGTGCAATAACTATACAAACAAATTGCACACCGCAGGGCATTATTGCACTTCAGCATAAACTTTTTCATAATGAAAACCATATGACATTATGTAAAAATAACGGTATAGCGTTAAATACACAGGATGACTTTAAAACCAATACATTATATGATAGCGATACAGATTATATTGTACCCTATCCAAGGGACGAGGAGGGCCGAAAAAATGGACATGTATTTGTCGCTGCATTGCGTACACGTTTTAGATTAAAGAATGATGAAATACGACAAATACTTAAAGATGAGACAGTACAGCGTGCCTGCCGTGAACGAGCCTTAGTATATTCATTAGACATACTGCTTGCAGAGGGTGTGAGTAAGGCTAGCTGTTTGGAGTATCCATGGCTTCTAACGATTGAAAAATGTGAGTATACACACAGTATGTGACATACTAGATTTTTTTTTTGTTTAATTTTTAGCACGCTTGGAACTAAAGTTAAAACAATTAAAATTATTAAAGATGCGAGATATAAATCATTGGGTGCCTTTCTTGAAACTTAGTGTAACACGTTTACATTCACTTTGTTCTGGTTTACGTCGTGAAGCAGATATAGTTCCTTATGGCAATCGTGTTTATTATATAAGTGAAAAATTAGGAGTTGATCCTCAAGTGGTAACAAAATATTTGTCAAAACGTTTATTTATATTAGAGATGCCTTTCGATATTTTTGAATCAAATCTGAAGCATATGATTGACTATAATGTCTCACCCATGAATTTGTTAAAAGATTTATGGGCGTTTCGTTATACACCAAAATCAGTAAAAAATCGTCTAGAACGTGTAAAGGTTGCCAAAAAAGAGAAAGTTATGCCATGGATGATACGGTGTCCGGAAAATATATTGCAGAGGTAAGAAATGAAGATATATTGAAATTTAATGCTGAAGCACATTATTTGAATATGTGTTATATCTTTAATTACTGCTAAAATGACATATAAAAACAATACAATTATGATAATTATAAAATAATTATAATTCAATATTAACAGGTCTATAAAACTAACGCTAGACGAACTGGCAGTGCTAGGCAATAAAACTGTAGCAAAATACTTGGGCGAACGCTTGCAATTCACTGAAGTTGAAGCTAAAGCTATAATGGCAAAACATCCGCAAGTACAACGAGTTAGAGTAACTAAGGTATGTGTAAGCAACTAATGAAATTGTTATTAGTTTCAACTGTTATTTTTATAGATTAAGGAGGTTTTGGATTATTTACTGGGAGAAGGTGGTTTCTCGCGTTTCGATATTGCACAAGTGCCGCGTATACTCTGTCATAGTTTGGAAACTACAAAGTTTCGCATTGAAGAGTTGAAATCAATAGGTTGTCGTCCGAGCACATTAGTAATAATTTGTCGCAGTAAACGAGAATATGAGAAATTTGTAAAGCAGTGGATGGATACCCGAAACAAATCACATACTTTCAACGAATCCGCAGAAGACAATAAGTCCACGTAATATGAAATATTAGTAAGGCCTGCAACGCTCGTTAATTTTGAATTACTTTGCTAAACCTAATATACGTAAAAAAAGTTTAAACACGCTTCACCATATATTTCAGCTCTTCAATACTTTAAAGATCGCTTTAAATGTTAAGTTGAAAATCACTTTATTGAGTTTAGTTTTACAATAAAAAAAATAAAATTACTTTAAGATTAGATGCAGAAAAACTAACCAGAAATACTTTGTAAACTAAAATGTAAAAAATATTTGTTAAAAAGATTACCTAAAATGTTTGTATGTAGGCACGTGAATTTATTTCTTAAACTGTTTATATAGTATATTAGTTGTATTTATTTATAATGAATTAAATTTAAACATATTTTTCTAATGTAATGTATTAAATATTTACATAATTAATACATCTAATTTGTTTTAGAAAGATTTGGTATGAAAACTAATAGTTAACAATAAATAAGTTTTTAAAATTATGCATTAATATTTTCAAACAAAACTCGGATATTCACTAAAATATATAAAATCAAAATGATGTGTAAAAATTTATCTCAAAACACTAATTTTCTATTTATTAAATTTTATAGGATTGCAATTTGTCTTAGTAATTTTTCTAAACGGAAACTGTTTTTTTTTAGTTTTACTTATAACTTTTGTATAAACGATATAAATGAAATGAATATAAAAATAAAACTGTTATAATATAATTTAACATTAACAATTAAATAAAATTGTTAACTATTAATATTATATTAAAATATTTTTACAAATATATGATTAATATTAATGTCAATATACTACAAGATTTGATATAATTTGATATAAAATATTAAAAATATAGTAACTTTAAATATTAATTTTTTTTGCAAAAATATTTACAATATATTTTCCATAAAGTTTTATTAAATTTGATTAAGTTAAAATTTGAAAAACAATTTTTTTAAATAAAATTGTTGAATTTAATTTAAAAATAATGTTTAATTTATACTCTTTAGTTAATTTTGTTGTGCTGGAAAAATATGTTTCTCCGTAAAATCAATTTATAAAATTAGTTTTACGGATTCCTAAACGATGTAGTAGGTTAGAGTATATAAAAAGTATTTATAAATATTTTTGATATATAAGTGGTTACTTTTAATATCAGTTGTACATATTTAATATTTAATATTATGCATATAATGTTATAAAAAATAGTTGTTAAATGTAATACTTCTGGAAGTTTAATCAACTATTAGAAATCCTATTTATATCTTTTTAGTGCGTTCAATTGATTTATTGGTTAATGTTATGCAGAGTGGAACTGTAGTTTAGAAACGAATAAGGAACAGTCTGAAATATTGTAAAGTACGTTTCATAGAGCTGGGAATTCTTAATAGAAGTGAGCATGTGTTGCAATGGTTACGCTGTAAGTAGAAAGCGTGTTCTCCCTGAGAAATGTGAATGAGAGGCCTCTTTTAAGTGTTTTTATAGAAAATACTATATCAGTATGCAGTAGGTATAGCCTGCTATTATGCAGTAGTGAATATTCAACAACAATATATAATAATAGAAAAACACTTCTTCAATGTAATACTGACAGAAAATAATATCATTTAAACCAGGGTTGTCCAAAGCACGGCCCGCGGGACACATGCGGCCCGCTTCTTCTTCTTCTTCTAGGTCCCTTGTCCACTTCGAACGTTGGCTAACATGATTGCTATTTTGACTTTATCTACAGCTTCTCGAAAAAGTGATCTTGTACTTTTAACAAATCATTGACATAAATTTGTAACGACACGGATTCGTCGTTTTTAATTTTGCTGAGGTATCACTCAGTCGCGGTCCGAGTCGTTGCAATAAATTTGCTTTATTGACTACTTCGAAGCTCTGAGACCAAGGAAAAGCAAAGACGCTGTTTGTAGTGTTAAAATGACTGTCTTTATTATAAAATTTTATTGACTCAAGAGAGCTTCCAAATTAACTTATGCTAATTATTATGCTACAGAAGTTATGCAAATTTCCACTAAATAGCTTCTAGCCAATGATGTCAAAACATCAGAGGCGTTATATAACATTACTCTATTTACTGGACTCTAGCCAACGATGTCAGAACATCAGAGGCGTTATCAATTCTTCAGTCTGTCTACAATTCTACCTTCAATGATTAATTTCAGTAGTCCGTACTTTTCCGGATGCCTCAGAATATGACCAAAAAACTCCAAATTTCGCCGTTTTACTGTCTCTAATATTTCGGTCTCTTTGTTGACACTCCGAAGTACCACTGTATTTGTAATTTTTTCTGTTCAGCTTATTTTGAGCATACGCTGGACGTGCAGTGGCCCGCTACATGTTGTTAATCTACTACTATTATGCAAACTTTCTTTTGGTATACTGATAAAACTACATTATATTTTTATGGTATACCAAATATATGAATTAAAATTTTTTCTAATTTGATTAAAACTGAAATTTGCAATTTCAACCGTATTTTTTTTTATCAGAAACAACTATGAACGTTTGATTTTGTTTTTGTGACCCTCTCAACTGTACAGTGATTGGTATTGGCCCGCGATCGCATCTGATCTGAACTGCCCTGATTTAAATGATAGTATTTAATTATATTTGTTAGTTATTTCTATCAAAACCTGACAGCTATTAAAAAGTAATAGAATACAAATTCCCTAAATAGTAAACACCAGTCAAAATCCTAATTTCGCGTTCATAAGTGTTTGGGTCAACAGTTCAAAACTCCGTCTTAAAGTGCAATATTTTCCTTTGATAGACTTAGAATCTACTTAGATCAGTTTGCTTCTTATAATATTGCAGGTTATTCTATATAGGTTTCGATCTTGGTTCCACCTAAAAATATTTACGTGTAATATTTAAAAATTAATATTAGAAAGTTTTAATATTTGGCAAAATTTTTTTGCAATGTTAATGACTCTCGTCAAAAACAATTACAACAGATATTATCTGTGTAATTATTATCTGGCAAACGCCATTTTTGTTTTCATTTGAACTTAGTGACCAAAGCATTTAAAAATATTCTATAAAAAAATTTATTGTCTAAATAGTTTGTTTCAAAGTTGTTTCAAATTTATTTCCTGATTAAATATCAATTTCTTAAAGGAGATTCAAGAATATGGAGATAACAACACAGATGGCTCGCATAATCTGCAGTACAAAAGACAAAAATGGTAACCTTTACTTTTATGCAATTTTTTTATTTTTTATTATATTGCAATATATTTTTCAAAAAACGCCATTTCTTGTTAAAGCTAAACTTAGAAAAAATCCTATACTAGCGACACAAAAAACTTGTTCCAAACAGCGAATGAATGCAACCAATTATAAATCTACAATCTGGGATGCGCAGAGCGGTCCCAAATCGGATTCAGGTAAGGATTCACTGTTGTTAATTATTATATGATAAGTATTAACTTTTAAAAATTTACAACACACCTAAGGCTCAAGATGTAGGGAAAAAGTAACCGCTGATCTTAAACGATTTCAATATAATTTAGAAGAAAAAAATAAATTCTTGAAATCTACAAAGACAAATATTGAGACGTCCACTGCTAAGGCACCTATACCAAAGCACACAGATTGTTTGCCAAAGCACACAGCTTATAAGGTTTATGCACCTAAAGCATTAGAACGTTTGAGATATGACAGAGTAAATCAGCCTGCACCAAAAACTAAAATAAACCCAGTCAAAATGGATGAAAAACTTTCGTGCTTACAAACAAAAGCAGTCCGTAGCACAATTCCCCTGAAAAATGTTCCTAAAAATGATGCAAAAAATAATATCAAGCAAAGGTCACCTGCAGACACTCGGCTTACTCAAAAAGTACCTGCTGAAATTGGGAAAAAGGGTTTTGCCAATATAATTTGTGGCGGAACACAACAAACTAATAAGTCCACAAAACTTAAGATTGAACAAAGCCCTCCAGATCCATACTTGAAGCATGGAATTTGTAGATGTCAATGTTCGAAAAAAAATATTGCAACCACAAGTCAAAATGGTGGAACCAAAAGTCAAGATGGCATGGAACAACCTCGTCGACCTGTAGTTACTCCAAATGTTATCAGTGATTGCAAAGAGGTAGTTGCTGAAGCTAAGAACACGAATGCAAATGTGATCAAACCACATTTAAAAAATGGTGGGTTGACTTACAGAATAGAAAAAGATTGCAGTTCTAATTTAAACATCCCATCCATCAACATTGAAGAACCAATCCATAATGCAGAGCTAAGTAAGAAAAAGTGCCAAAAGATCTCAGAAAACGTAGACAAGAATAAATCTCAATTAATAAAAAATCGTTTAATACGGAAATCTGAAAATGGCAATTGTTCCGGGATTAAAAGGGTTGAAGCAAACCTCTGGAAAAGCAGCAACCACTAATAATAAATTATTTATTTGCGTTACATGTAAAATTCACAATTTTACATAATTTATTTATCATAAAGTATTTAAGTTTGATTGAATATTGACCTTCCGCGAAAATAAATCACCACATGGAACGGAACCAAAAACATCGATATTTATTTTTGATAAAATTCAATAAAATGCTTTTTAATTGTTTTTTAAATTTTTTTTTACATTTTAATCACTAAAAGAAACCAATGGTCATAAGAATGACCCTGAATCTTCCTTCTGCAACTATTAAGTAGAGTAATTACAGAAAACTCTTATGGCTTCATGGTAGCAAAGGACAAGTATTTTGTAGATCCAGTCTAAAGTTCGAATATTTAAAGCATACTTAGCCCGACATTAGGTTCTTCTATAGACGTCATATCCTTACCTATTCATATTAATAGCAGATATTTTTTATGTAGTACTATAGTATACCGGTATCTTCTGTTGATATCATATTTCTCTTGCCATTGCCAATATAAGCAGGATTTAGTGATTTACAAGAAGTCTCCAAAATCTTTAGATGTTTTGGGAGCTACAAAAAAACTAAACTATATATAATAGATCCAAGATTCTGTTATTTTGCACATATTAGGTTAGTTTTAAAAGTTGTCCGTGATGCAATAAAAATATATCCATGCAGTATATTCGTATATAAATAAATTTTTATAATATTATATAGTGTATTATATATAGTGAATATCATTATTGCTAACTCTGTTATATAATATTACATATATTACTGTTTTTAGAATGAGGTGGATATATAATTTGCTTATTTTATTTATTTAAAGAACATGACTAAACATTTAGAAGAAAAATATATATCCATCTGTTGTTATGTAAAGTACTGTTTAAATATTAATTGCCTGGCAACTCTGCCCTGTCATTATTCTATATTCCTTTTGTAATTATTATTCATTATTCATTTTTAGTATAGTTAATAAAGCGAAGTAAAGAACATGTTAAAAATACATCGGACCGTGTTTCACTTTTGCTAAAAATATATAATAGGTTATGGGCCCAGCACGCTTCCACTGCGAAGTAAAAAGCACGTGCACATAAAAAGTAGATTTAATACGTGTATAAAAATGTCGGGAACGGTGATTCGAGTTGAACCGCTTAACGCGGAAAACTACGATACATGGAAATTACAAATGAAAGCTATTCTCATAAAAAACGATTTATGGTCATATGTCGAAGGTACTGCGTCGTGTCCAACGGGCGAAGCGGCTGCAAAATGGATCAGCTTTGATCAGAAAGCGTGCGCTGATATAATGTTATCAGTAAGTGCATCAGAATTAAGATTAATTGCAGAATGCACAAATTCAAACGAAATGTGGATGAAACTACAAGCCACATATTCATCAAAAGGGCCTGCGCGCAAGGCGACGTTGCTGAAAAAGGTTGCACTTTCGCGCATGAAGGAGGGTGAAAAGGTTAGAGAGCACCTCAACGATTTTTTTGAAGCCGTGGCAAAATTAAAGGAAATTGACGTCACCATCGGGGATGAGCTTCTGGCCATACTGCTCCTATATAGCCTACCCGATTCGTTTAATACTTTCAGGTGCGCGTTAGAAACGCGCGACGAGCTGCCAAAGCCAGACATACTTCGAGTGAAAATATTAGAAGAAGCTGAATCGCAAAGGACAAAAGAAGACAGACATAGTGATGAAAACTCTCTATACATAAATCGAAATAAAAGCCGAAACGCAAAACAAAACAAACGATACAGTGATTCTAAACGAAACAAACAATGTTTTAATTGTGGCAAAATCGGACATTTTGCACGTGAATGTAAAAATAAAGCAAAAGCTGAAAATAACACGCAATTGAAAAATTCGGAAAAATCTGTAAACAATAATTTTAGCTATCATGTTGAAGATGCATTTATTAGCTCAATAAAAGAAAATTATTGGTGCCTAGATAGTGGATGTACTGCCCATTTAAGTGCAAACCGTGAATATTTTACAGACTTTCAAAAATCGAATAAAGTGCTTAACTTAGCAAACGACAACACAACAAATATAAACGGCGTCGGTAAAATGAAAATAACTGTAGACGTATACGGTCGTGATAATAATATTGATCTTAAAGAAGTTCTATATGTCGAGGACTTGCGTACAAGTCTACTTTCTGTATCAAAAATAGTAGACAGCGGATATGAAGTGCATTTTCGCCCTTCAGATGCAATCGTATTGGACAAATATCAGAAGGTTATAACTCGAGCGAAAAGATGTGGAAATCTTTTTATTGTTGAAAATAAAAATCATTTTGCACAAGTTGCTGAAGAAAAATGTGACATTGAAAAGTGGCACCAGAAAATGGGCCACATAAATGAAAACGATCTTAAAAAAATTGGCTAGTAATAACCTAGTACACGGATTAAAATTAAATCCTAAACAAAAACTTCCGACTTGCGAAATTTGTATTAGTGAAAAACAAATACAAAAACCATTTCCTAAGAGTAAAGAAACTAGAACAAGTGACTTATTAGAGATCGTGCATAGTGATGTGTGCGGACCAATGAGAACAGCATCAAATTCGGATGCAAAATATTTCGTAACATTTATTGATGACAAATCACGCTATTGTCAAGTATATTTTATAAAACAAAAATCCGATGTATTAAATGTATTTAAGCAATACAAAAGAGCAGTAGAAACATTTACGGGTAAACGAATTAAGGCTTTACAATCAGACAATGGTAGAGAATACGTTAATTCTGAATTTAATTTATTCTTGAGGAAATTTGGTATACAAAGACGCTTAACTGCTCCATATACGCCGGAGCAAAATGGTATTGCTGAACGTAAAAACAGAACTCTAGTTGAAATGGCCCGTTGCATGATGAAACAAGCTGAAGTTCCGCCAAATTTTTGGGCAGAGGCCATAAATACAGCGTGCTATATTCGGAATAGGTGTCCTACAAAAGCATTGAACGGTGTAGTACCGCACAAGTTGTGGACTGGTAAAATGCCAACTATTGTACATTTTCAAGTATTTGGCTCTAAAGCATATGTCCTAAAAAAGGATAAGACTAGAGATAAATTCGATTCTAAGTCAGAACCTTACATGTTTGTTGGATATTCAAACGAAGCGAAAGCCTATCGGCTGTGGTCATCTACAAAACGAAATATAACAATAAGCCGTGATGTCGTGTTCGTAAACAAAAATATCTATCATAATAAATACGAAAACATTTATATTAACAATGAAAACGACTGCCAAACAAATGATTATATCGATATTGCGTTCGAAAATTGTGAAAATCAGAAACTGTCGGTCAATCCGAAAATTGTAGAAAATACAGATACGCGAGAAGAAAACTCCATTCGTAGAAGAGGTCGTCCGAGACTTATTCGCACAAATTCATGCGGTAGGCCTCGAAAAGAATATTACACGTCAAATCGGAATGGTGAAGAATCATCCAACGAAGACGAAAATACAAGTTCAGTAAGAAAAATTGCTGATAAAAACCATTCAGATGATGAACCTGACAACAACGTTTTTGAAGATTGTGAAATGGCGTTTCTCACTACATATCAAACTCCAGTAACGATTTTGGAGGCACTTGAAAGCGATGAAACAAATTCTTGGTCAAAAGCGCTAGAAGACGAAATGGTGGCACAACTAAAGAATAAAACATGGGAAGTGGTCGAAAGACCGAAATCACGAAAAGTTATTGGGAATAGATTCGTGCTTCGAACTAAAGATGACGGAAAACAGAAAGTACGATTAGTAGCGAAGGGTTTTGCACAACGACCAGGTGAAGACTTTCATGATACGTTTTCTCCAGTCGCTCGTTCAACATCTATAAGACTACTTGCGGCACTGGCAGCAAAAATGGATTTGGAGATCCATCAGATGGATGTCATTACAGCATATCTAAATGGAGAGCTCGAAGAGAGTGTCTTCATGGAAATTCCCGATTATCTTATACCATTCCTGAACAAAGTTGTTTCATCAAAACCAGTGGGAAAAACTTCAACAATATTGTGTGGAAAAGTTAAAGAAACAGCGCAGCATTGGTTAAAGGCGATTAAATCAAGTAAGTCACCTGTATGTTTATTAAAGAAAGCTCTTTATGGACTTCGTCAGTCTGGGCTATCATGGTACATGAAATTGACAAAGAAACTACAGAATATGGGTCTAAGTGCAGTACAACAGGATCCTTGTGTATTCACTAAGCGAGAAGGCAACGACATTGTTT
>NW_024031861.1:0-13462 GCF_002237135.1 Teleopsis dalmanni | reverse complement strand
GTAATTGTAAACAATGAAAATAATATTTTAGTAACAATAAATACGTTATTATTTATATGGCACATACTACGTAATATTATTGCATTTTAAATGCAAACTACTTACCCGAAAGTTAAGAAGACTAATTGATCAAACCATTTAAGGGTAATATCTTAAGCATTTATGTGAATCACTTGTCATTAACCAAATGGCAGACCTATTTATTCAGCAATATTCCTAATAATGATTTATTTCTAGCAAATACAATTAAATTTTCTTTCACGTGTAAACGTATTAGGGTACCTAAAATTCCCGATATCTTCAATGTTTTTTAGATCCTTCTAAAAGCAGTTATATGTATAATTCATAAATTCGAAATAGTGTCATCTAATAGAATATTTACATTGTTTCCCTATACTTAATTCTATTTTTAATACAAAACTTCACTTAAGTTTTATGATCCGACATCTTATTTTACAACAAATGTTTAAATATACTGTTCATATTTCACTCGACAAATGCAAAGGAAGCATCGCATTTGTCTGATAAGGAAACACGTACGTTACTAACATTGCAACCAATTAATATAAAATACACGATTTAGAATAAACAAGATATATTAGTATTATGCATTATAGAAATAATCACGTATTTATCGCTCCTAAAATATTATTTTCATGGTTTATAATGACACTGAACCTTTGACTATTTAGATTTGCTTATTTACTTTACGCACCCATGGGTCCCACCCATTAACTAAATTTTTCTTTCAAGACGATTTTAGGTCTTTTGTTTTGTCTATATCAACTTTAAAACACAGGATTACGGTGAATTGTCTAAATCTTATATATCCTATTATTTCTTCTAGCGAGCGTGCTATAATTGTGCTGTTCCATCTCTAAACCCAAGTGTGACTGACAATTTGTTGAATACTATTCCTTCTGTTTCCATTTATAAGTAGTATATATCTTTTTCACTTCTTAACTTAATAGTAGGGATTAAAACACACCAATGTCCGTATATTTCTCTGTATATTGGATATTCTCTAAACATTTAATTTAGACACAGCATTTTAATCTTAACCATTACTTTGTCGTTGCTATTATTCCATATTAAATATTTGATATGCTAAGATCTAATTGTAAATCCTACAGTTTATTGCTTATTACCTTGTGGGATATAGCTTGAAAGTCAATAAATACAGAATAAATGTTTTTGTTTTAATTAGTCATCTTCTTCAGTAAACACTATTTTGTAAAAATGTAATTCGTGATTGATTTGTTTTTCCAAAAACCAACTTAGAAATGATCCATGATGCTTGCTGTGTTGTTTGAGGGTCTCATTACAAAATATTTTTATTATTCTGTTTATGGTAGGCTTTTTTTTGTAGGATTTTTAATTTGGATTTAAGTATTTTATTGTAGAATGAACAGACAACAACAGTAGCCCAAGTTTGTGATATGCATTCCTCTTCTCATATTTCCACATTTAAGGCATAGAAACTTTCGAAAGTCTTTAATCCAGTGTTCTCAAGTAATTCAGTTTGTAAACCATATCAACCCAAATACAATATCCTTCTATTCTATTTTATATACAAATTATCCTGTAGTTATATTCAGTGGTTAACATTTTTCTCAATAAGAAAATACGTTTTTTTGGTTGACTTCATTTGCCAACTCAACGATAAGCCAAATATAAACTAATTATCGCTATTATTTAACATCTTTTTTTTTGGTTTTTTTAATTATTTTTTTAAATAAAATCTTTTATTATCATTTAAACATTTATTTATTAAATTACAAGAATTCACTTCTTATTGAAAGAAATGTTATTATTATAGCAAAACTTTTGTGTAATTTTAATAGCTTACAGATTATTATAGTGTAATAATTTGACTTTTAAAACTTAACAAAAGAAGAATATTTTTTTTGTCCCAAAAGAATGAGATTAAAATTTGTAAAAATAAAAAATTTAGTTTGTTTTAGTTACTCTTTGTAAAAAAGTTTCTTTTATGTTGATAACTAGAAATAATGAAACTTGACAACAAAATTTCTAAGAAAGTAAAAATATGCATTCGTTACTGTGAAAATACTTAAGATTTTATTTACAGTACTTAAAAGATTGCTACGCTTTTTAAATTTATGAGAGGATAAATTTTGAAAGTTATAGTGGTTAATTATAACTTAAAATTTTTAAACAGCTTTAATTATATAGTTTGAAGATTTTTAGTAAGTGCTTTCTTGAGTCCAAATTAGAATATACGTATTTTGTTCAAGTTGCAGAGGTCATAGCATAAAACTTTGTTAGCTTTAAAAATGGATATATGTTCTAAATCTGTACTTATAATTTCTAAAGAAAAATAAGAATAATAAACTAAGTAGTGAACATATAGAAAATGTAAAGAATTTGGCAAGTCTGAAATAGTGCGCATTTTGATGCAGTAACACAATGTTTAGGATATATAAAATACTCGCGAACAGTTGGCAGAGGAAATGAAACACCAGAACAACGTAGAGCGCATTTTAAGGCAAGTCATGCTTGGGCAGTAAATTCTGTTGCTTCAAATTTTAGACAAAACATTTTATTCTATTCTATTTTTTTATTATAATCTAATAGATAATTTCATTACATTTATTTTTTGAAATTCTCTAACGTTTTCGAAAGCAATCAGGGCGCATTTTGTCCATCGTATCAATCACATTATTTTTTTTTATTGAAATTATAATTCTATGTTCTTTTTTATTTTTATAACTATTTTATAATTTCATAAAACAATTTATGTTATTTAGTTAACTTATTGTTCTATTTGTTTGTTTTTGGTTTTATGGTAATATTTGATATTTAAATAAAAAATTCAATAAAACAGCAGATTACATGCCCATCACCATGACTTCTGTTATCCTGTCAGGAAAAATGGTTACCTAAGAGGAAAAACAGCTTGAAGGAAAATAAGAGCTGTATTTCCATTCTTTGTGACTGTCCAACTTTAATCTCGGAAAAAAGAACAACACTAGTTAGAAACCTTCTATCCAATATCCAATGGAAGATATTACGACATCTATATTGGGACATATTTTGGCATTCGTTTTAAATTTTGAGTGTGTTTTAGTCGCTTATGGTTGATGGATTGATTGGTCGTAGTGTTCGTTCCGTTGCGGGATCAGTATTATATAAACTTTCTATACTAAGAAACATTGAGTTGCGCTGCTCGTTGGTCTTCGTTGCTAATTTATTGTTTTGGATATGCGGACATTTTGGATGATTGCGAAATTATAAACAAAGAGTTCAGCTCTTTCGGGGTCTGACTTTTTTAGTCCATCGGTTTAATTTAATATTGTGAAGTACTTATTAAGTACTTTGCTAAAAAGTGCACAAAGCAACACTGTTTTATTGTGCACTGCTTTTGCTTAGTTGTTCATCAGTCAGTTGGCATCTAGACATAATGAGTAGAAGAAACGCACACCAATGTATAAATATATATTGCAATAACAAATCACTTGGCGAAATAAATAAATATCTAAAGATATTACAAAACTAATAACAGATAATACTATTTGCTGTACTTAGGTGTATGCAAGATAGTTATTATTTATAAGAATACTTAACTAAGCAATGATATTACAATACAGAATTATTCGGGTATTTTCAACAATATTACTCTTATATTAATAAAAACCAATGTTCTTGGATGTTATAATTTAGAATTAAATTTTCTCGGTGTGATTATCTTGCTTTTTAATGTCCCCTTTTTTATTTTGAATAAAACTTATAGTTTATTAATAAGTTTCAAATAGCTTACGGCTTATTAGAGTGACTAATTTTCCGGGTTTCCATATTTTCTTAAACTCTTAAAATTTATGCAAGAATTTTAATATACCCGAGGCAATAAAATTATGCTAACTTTCCACAGTTATGCAATTCAAATATGAACTACTGCATCAGAGCCTTATATTCGCAAGCTCGTATGCATTTAAAAGTCAGAAGAATATGAATATAACTTCCATAATTCATACAACAAGTGTGCTTTCTGATACATACGAGTAGCTAAATTTATGCAGTTTAAATTATTGTGTGCAGTCGTAAGGATTTATACACGTGAAAGTTTTATTCATAAGTTAAACAATCCGTTTGCACATTTTTTTGTGAGCATCAAACCAGCAAAGAAGATTGTCAACAAGTTTTAAGCACACTTTTAGGCAAACGTAACTTTATCGCCTTGAAATGTCACAAGTGCTGCACTTCAGAAAGTCGTAGGAACAATTGTGATACGAAAGAAGCTAGCAGCACTGAAGATTCTGTAAAAGTTTCATCCCTATCCATTATGGGAAACTAAAATTAGATTAAGTACAGCATTTTGCAAATATTTGAAATTTATTTATTTACATTTATGCAAAATCCCTAATATTTGCGATCTGAACAAATGGCAATGTAATGCCAAGTAGTTGCATTTTTTATCGTCAGCAGCAACAAGCACATCTTCATTCAAGAATGCATCCAATTACATTGCATAAGGTTGAACTTAATAGAATAAGTAGTACCACTTTTTAGTGTTTTCGATTGCAGTATATGTGGCTGTAGTGATTGCATTTAGTTCGACCTTGCCTCGAGCACCTGTACTTTAAGTCTAAACACATTTTAAGTTGGTAAATCAATAATTTTCATAATAATTTTCAAGACTCACATAAATATTTGCTATTGAGCAATGAAACTGCACCATTTTGTATGTGCTGAATTTTTTCCATCATTTAAATTGATAATCAACTGATTACGTTTAAAAACTTTTTAGTTGAATTTTATGCAATGTACGAGTGAGTATATGCCGGTATATGCTTCTGTTTTCATAATTGTTGTTTATATTGTATCATTTGTTATGGAATTTATCTTGGTTTATTTTGTTATGCCACAACTTTTTAGTTCTTTTAAAACACAGGCTGCATTTTTATTTATTAAGATAAGTACATAGGATGTGAAACGAAAGTGCAGTATCTACTTGTTTATTCGATATTTCCAGCCATTTAAAACATGGGAAAATAATGCTTAGTTGACAGTTTTAAAAGAACAGAATTATACTATGATTTATCACTGCTTTTATAGAGCAGAAAATAAAGATAAAAAACAAATCAAGCTAAAGATTCAAAACAAATTTTAAATTGTCAGGCACTGGCATAAGACTTAAGTATGATAATTTTTTAACATATTTTGTAAGTTAAAGATTAAATCTTATTAATTTATTAGTAATTAAATTGAGTTCACTTAATAACTTCATAAATGCAGTAAACGCAATATATACGCAGTCAATTTTAAAAAGTTGTTGGTAATAAAATAAAATTCAATAAAATAAAGAAAAATAAATAAGTTAAAATATAATAAAACAAAAATTAAAAAATTATATATAATAAAATTAAGTAAAACATAAAATTATAAATTATTATTACATATAATAAAATAAGATAAAATTAATTATAATAAAATAAGATAAAATAAGATAAGATAAAATTAAAATATAATGAAATAAAATAAAAAAATCAAATCAAATAAAATGATATATATTAATATTAAAAAACTAAATAATATAAGTTAATATATAATAAAATATAATAAAAAATCAAATAGAATAAAATCAAATTAAATAATTAAAATAAAATAGTAAAAATAAGTATAAATATATAATGAAATAAAATAAAATAAAATATAACCAAACATAATAAAATAAAATAAAAGAGAAACATTAAAATAAAATGAGATAATATAAAAAATTTAATTAAATAAAATAAAACATAGTCATATTAAAAAATTAAATAAAAAAATGTAAACATAAAAAAATAAAATATAATAAAAATCAAATTAAATATATTAAAACATACTAAAATAAAATAAAATTAAACATATTAAAATAAAATAAAATATCAAAAAGCAAGAAATATGAATATAATAAAATTAAATAAAACAGAACAAAATAAATTAAAATATAATAATATGCAACAAAATAAAATAAAATGAAATAATATAAACAAATCATAACAAATAAAATACAATATACTAATATCAAAAAAATTAAATAAAATAAATTAATAAATAACAAAATAAAATATAATAAAAACTCAAATAAAATTAATTTAAATACATTAAAATTAAATTAAATTAAATATATTAAAATAAAATAATATAAAAAGTAAAAAATATATAAAAAATAAAATTAAATGAAATAAAATTAATTGGAATATAATAAAAAAAAACGAAGGAAATAAATTAAAATAAAATAAAACAAAATTGAATAATTAAAATAAAAAGAAAATTAAGTAACTATATTAAATTGAAATAATATTAAGTAAAATATATTAAAATTAAATAAAATCAATTAAAATAATATATAATACATAACATAATATAATATAATTAAAACATTGTTGGCCGTAAAAAAAAGCATTGTTGGCCATAAATGAAATAAAATAATAAAATAAAATAAATATATAATATAGATATATATGTATATATATGTATATATTATATATATATATAAATTAAGATATAATTAAATATAATAAAATAAATTTAAATACAATTTAATATATAAAATGAATTTATATTAAATAAAATAAAAAATATATTAAAATAAATTAAAATTAAATATAATAAAATGCAAAAAGGTAAACGAAATAAATCAAAATTGAATCATTTTAAATCAAAATTGATAAATCAAATCACATTAAATTAAATAAAGTTAAATTACATTAAAATAAATATGAAATAACTTAAAAATTAATTCAAATAAATAGTTATTATTTTGATCTATATTTCCATAAAATTTAATTATTATAGTTATAGTTAATAGTAATAATTATTATTTTGATCTATATTTCTATACAATTTAATTTAACTAAGTTTAAAGTCCATTATTTAACACTCAAATTGTTAATAAGTCGGTAATTGAGTATTAAATTACCGACTTTAAAGACGGTTAAGTTATATGTATGCAGTAAAAATAATAAAAAAAACAGTCTTATAATTAGATTATTATTTTCAGGTGGCTCAGCATTAGAAACAACTACTACATTGGAATGAATTACATATATGCTTTATAAGTACAGCGTATGAATAACTCATGATGTTAGTGAAAGAAAGACGATGTTGTAAAACAATCTAAGAAAAAAATTATACTGTTTGCTCATATCACTTTAATTGATCAAGTTAAGATCACGTAGAAAGACTATATCAGTCTCAAAATATAATATAAAGAAATTGGTAACAGAAGTTTTTTCTTAGTTACAAAAGTTATAGCCTATAGGCTATAGCCTTGTTAAAAGTAAAATTTAAGCAATTTACAAAAGTTATAGCCTATAACCTTGTTAAGACCAAAATTTGAACAATTTAAGCAATTTAGGTAATGTGGTGATCTTGAAATGTTGTCAAGACAAATTTATAACTCGATTTTGATTGTGCTGAAAGCATTTATTAAGTTATCATTTGTAATAGTTACTATTGAAGTGTTTAGCGTAGTTGGTACTTTATCGATTCATATGTACTTGTGCACTTTTTTAGTATTTGTAAAATATATTTAATATACAATTTTTTAATGTACATATTTTCAAACATAACGCTTAACTATTCCTTTGTCATAATTAGTAAAAAATAAATAAGCACTAAAAAACTACAAAAACAATTAAGTTAAAAATAGTGACAAAATTTGTTTATTAAAAGATATATTTTTTGCAGTTATCTCACTCCAAATAGAACAACATGAAAACGTATTTCTTTTATGCAGCTTTTTTATTTCAAATTTAAAAATAAATATTAAAGATACTGTTTTGCTCCATTTACATTAATTACTTTTTTGTAATTTATATATTGTAGTGCATGTATGCAGTGTTGGGCCCACATGTGGTATGAGTAACATGTTCCCATGTCAATTTGAAACATTGCCAGCTGTATTTTTGAGGCAAAAAATTAATTTTTGTATGCATACGTTAATTGTCAACAAACAAAAAATGATATAATTTATTACAACATTTATATTATATAAATGATTGTTATGGTTTCTGCAATTATAAGTTCAAAAGAAATTTCATTTTAAAATTTAGTAATTAGATAAAAATATAAAAAAAATTTATTTCAAACATATATTTGATATATGTCGCAGTTCTATCATACAATTTTTTTTGCTATGACTTTTTTGTGATTGTTTCATTTGAAGGATATTTAGTTTTTTTATAGGTTTAGCTCTAACAGTACTAAAACAAAAAAGTATATCTATTTTAGTTATTGAAATATATATTATTTAAATTGTCAACATTAAGAAATTTTTGTCTTTAAGAAATTTAAATAGTTAAAATGTAATTGCATTTTAAACAAAATAAAGGCTTAAATAAAGGCTTGAACTGTTACATGTGACCCAGATAATTTTATGTTTTATATCTTTATAAATCTTGTTACCAACAAAACACAGAAAAGGATTTACATGTTGTGTGTAACTGTGTATATATGTTCTACATATTGCCCTTTAGAATGCACTTAACTGCACTTGAAGCAAATGAAATATTGAAATGTTTAACTTTGCTTTGATACAAAGCATAAATTTAATGCCACTTTATTATAGGTTTATCGTAAATGATATAGAAGCAATGGAATATTTCATTTACTTAAGAACTTTATATTTTTATTTGTATTAATATTTATTTTTTATTTAAGTTTAAAAATAAAAAAGTAGATTTAAACTTATTCGTTCAAAAACTGTTAGTATTAAAAGACATGGGAGAAGCTCAAATGCTCTCACTTTATCAAAAAATATACAAGAAGTATAGAAAGTTGTATTGTGGCAATTTACCAGATCTATCATAATTAATTTCGCTTATAAAAATCTTCAACTAAATAAAAATTTTTAGAAATTCTGACAAGGTCTTGTTGTTTTAATTAACACTTTACAAATCTGAGAACTTACTCTAATGACAGTTGCAAGTTTTGTAAGAAAAAAAATGCGACTTCAATTCATGTGCTGGGAGTTTGCCAAGCACTGATGCATAGTCCTTGGTGCTCAGATGGAGACCATATGTCAAATGAAGTAATAAGACTCGATAAACGCGATTCATCACTACAATTTATCGAGAAACTTATACTTGAAGTAATATTCTAAATTCATGTAGGGGGCACGAATAAAATTGTGAACAAGGTTGTATTATAAATTTAGGTCAAAAGTGATTTTGAAGCAAACTGAATATATAAACGACTTCGGTTAAAAACGTTGGGTGACCCATGGCTTGCTAAAGAATTAATTATTAATTACTTGAGAGTCAAAATGAAATTGCATATGACTTTGTAATATTTTTTCTACATAATCCAAAAGAACCATTAAATAAATAAAATTAAACCAACTTTCAAGCAAGTTAGGATATCTCTGGATAGGTTTAGAAATATTCACACTATTCGGAGATATAAATTATATAAATGAAATATAGTGAATTCCCCTTGATTTCCTATCAATCTTGATATCACAAAAGTTTACTCTGTTCTACTATACTGTAGTAACATTTTCTTTGTGATTGCGCAGTTTTTGTTATCAGATGGTTTTCTTCAGCAATACTTTTTTTCCAGTTAATAAAACCTGTCATAGGTGAGGGCACAAGTTCTGATAAAATACATAAACTTAGTTTATGTATTTAGTAGTAGTCTTATGCATCAAGACTCGCTAGAACATCTGCTGATCAGTCTCAAGAAACAAGCCTGCCATATTTTCTAAATACTAGCAATATTTGATATCAAAATGCAAAATAAGATAACAAAATTGTTTTAAAATTACAACCACTTTGGTCGAAATGATTAGTATATATTTCAAAGATATAAAAAAAAATGACAGGTGTATATTTTTTATAAAAAATTTTTGAAGAAACTTGTTTACATCTGTGAAGATCTCGCGTGCAAAGCCACACCACTGTTTATAATAAAGTAAATAGTAAATAGTAAAGTAAAGTAATAGTAAAGTAATGTATTATGTCTGGGTGGTTGTATTGAACTAATGGGATCATCGACTATTCTGTAAATTTTATAATTTCTTAATCAATATTAAGACATCGCTCGATATACTATATAATTTTACTGAAGGACATAAATAATTGTAAATAGAACAAAGTCTTTTTCCAGGTTCCGAAAAAATTTAATTATAATACTTTCTAAAAAAAGCTTTGCGCACTTGTAACCACAGACATTCAGATAGAAAGAAATATTGAAATTATAAGCGAAAATGTTAAAAAATTTTCTTAAAAGTTGCATTTGTCTATAAATTTTAAAACATCAAGTATTGACCAGGCACGAATGAACTGGTCAAGAGCGGAATTAAGAGCTCAATTAAAATCAAACATTGTGGCCCATTATTATAACCTTGAGGTCTGCACATCATTGAATCTAAATGATCAGTCTTCAGATTTATAAGAATTTTAGAACTGCTATTTATAGTTTTTCTAATTCAATCTTCTCGGGTTGTGATATGTCATGCGTACTCTGAAACATAATTCCAAAATTATGGAGTTGGAAATTTTTATTTAGTATCATTTTTTTAATTCAGTGTCACAAAGTATGGCCGGACCCAACCGCTTCTACATAACTCCAGTACTATATATATACGTCTGTAAATACATTTGTTTTGTTTTGAGTAAGCTTTCCTAATAGCTTCAAAAAAATCATTTGAATTTTATTTGACCAAAACTATTTTTTATGCTTTGTTATGTTTTAACACTAGAGTGCTAATAAATAGAATTATATTCTGCAGAAAATTTGTATTTGATCATTTTGATAAAATCGTAAAATAAATTTTTTTTGAAAGTGTTTTCAATACAACCAGCCAGTACTGGCAGTTGGAAATGAATTTTTCTAAAGGGAATTTATAAAACTGAAAGAACTATTTTACAGAATTATTGGATGAGATTTTACGAGCCAGTTTTTGAAGTAGAAATTTTTTGATAAACAGAAATGGAATAATAAAATATTCACTTTTTCTGATGTTGAGATACTTTTGGTGACCTAAGGACAGTCACGTGCATTGAATTTCAACAAAGCAGGATTTGCTTTCAATTCATGGCAAAAACATTTTAGTGCCAATTAATTAGAATCAACTTTATAGCAGATGCATTCAACCAAAAAGTTTTGCCTTTCATATTTAAATGACAAATTCGGCATAAAGCTGAATAATTATTTTGGAATTTTTCATGGAAAATAGTTTTGGATGCATGACAACAAATTATAGTAAATGCAAATTACAAATGTTAAAAAGAAGAATAATCGAATTTTAGTATTTGCAATAAATAATGAATTAACATTAAACAAAATTTAAGAACTTTCACAGAAAGAATTGAATTAAAATTATTTGAAATTAGTTGTATAATTAATACGTTGTATTGTAATTTGGGAAATTTTTAAATAAGCACTTTAAATAAGCACCGCTTGCGCATAAAGCGGAAGAAACACCTAGAAGGTTATTTCATAGATCAAAGGGATTCAAGACTAGGAAAAATAGGCTCTATTAAAGAAAGTCTTTCATTAAAGAAATGTTATTTTAATAACAATAATAATAATAATCTATTATTTTGTTAAATGATAAGTTATTGTCTTTTAAACATTTTATATATTCAAGTTAGACGATTTTAGAAAGTAATAGAAAAAAAATAACTTTAAAAAGTGTGCTGTCAGTTACTAAGTTGGTTGTTGTGGAGGATGAAACGAGTTCTTCTCAATTAGCTAGAAAAAGCTGTCATGTCCTTCTCCATGCCGTCCTGTGGTCCAATGCTCTTTAAGGACAGATATTAACCTAGATACCTCTGATTTGAGTATTCTGCCAATAAACACATAATCTTTTACTAAATAATTCTTAATTTCTCATATATGTTTAAACTAAAGTCAATCATACATATTTCATAGTTTTTTCTTCATCAATCTGGTTATAATGACTTTAAACTCTTGAAAATAGGCTTGAACCAGAAACTAGGTTAACAAAAAGTGCAGACACCAAGAAAATTGCGGTAAAAAGGGGAGGTCTGGACGCAGATTGAAAATCACAAGAGCATGGCTTAAATGCTAACATAAATGGAAGTAATGCGAAAGCAGTTCCGTGAGAAAATAAGCCTCTCTGAAGAGGGGGTGTTTTAGTCCCCTCTTTGCAGCATATTAATTTATTATATAAGTTTTGGTGAATTAAACCATTTGAAAAGTATAGAGAAGAAAATGAAATGATACATAATAGCGAAAATCTAATAAATATGAACATTGTGACTACACAAGTTAAAATTTACTGTTTCGTTCGCTTTACTCGCTGGCGGCATCATCGGTCCTTATTTCTTTCGAAATGAGAAAAGAGCTACTGTTACGGTAAATTGCGAGCGCTATCGAGCCATGCTGGTAGAATTTTTGTTACCACTAATTAACATCAACGACATTTGGCTTCAACAAGACGTCAGACGGTGCAACTTGCAATATAGCACGTTTATTGCGAAATCAATTTTATAACAGTTTTATTTTCAGAAGTAATAACTGTTCAAATCTTAATATAACTAAAAAACACCGGATACAACAAAAAACTTCGATCATGAATTGAAAGATATTTATGCAGATGACTTAAAAAGTCAAAGGGTGTAGTGATTTATTCCCTAACATATGATCTGTCATGTAACTCCATGAAAGTAAATCCAATAGGTGCGAAATCTTATAATGATTTGTGCTTGATTTATATCAGAAAAGGTTAAATTACAAGTGTAGGAACTTTTGAAACTACAAACTAAAATTCTTTCAAATACATATCTTTAATTTCCCAATTTCCATGCCAAAAATAAAAAATACCGTAATATCCAACGGTAGCAATCAGAATTGACGATTCGTATCACCCTTTCGCCATTTTCAAAACGGTAAGGTTTATCGTTCCTACTGATCAAATGTTAAATTATGGATTGATTTTTTATAAATGCAATAGTCTTTCGATAATGCATTGCCCTTCGATGGATGATCAGATAGAAGATTATGTTTATCATCATTGCCTGATTATGTTCAAAACGCACCTACTAATTTAGGAAAGCTCTTATAAATTTTCAGATAAATTTAATAGAAGTCGTACATAAGTTATTAAATTAATAATATGGACATTTATTCAATGATTAGTCAGAATTTTCTATATGTTAGGCAAAGCAATTTATGAACCTTATAATTTAAGACCATTATTTGGTCTATTCCTTCAGGCAATTATTATTAACATACAACATTCTTAAGGATTATAGTATTTTTAAAATTCTTATAATAATCTTTTTCGTAATTTAACAAGATTGATGTAATATTGATGTAATGAAACCCCTATTAATGAAGCTTAGTTAACTTTTGCATTGCTTAAACACTTTGAAACTACGTGGTTACGAATTCATACGATTCTAGCTTTGTGTTGAAAATTGTTGTATATTTTTTTGAACAACAATCCTTTTCTGTTTGAACCAAGTATTCAGTTGCAGTAACAACAGAA
>NW_024031860.1:0-13482 GCF_002237135.1 Teleopsis dalmanni | reverse complement strand
AAATCCAAATATTTTAATATTTTTTTAAGCATTTTAAGCACAGTCTGTGTAATGCTCACAAATATATTTTACTGATACATTCAAAATGCATGACAAACCGTCTGTAGTGATTTTAAGAAATCAGGCTTTAAACGTCCCTCACATTTCTTATATTAATGGTAACAAATATTTATTTTTGTACTATTTACAAAAAATGGAAGACGTAATTACTGAATTAGTTTAATAAATAAACTAAGTCTATTTCTTCAATAAATGTTTTTTTTATTTCTTTCCGATTACTTTTTATTTTTATGTGATGTGATGAACATTTGAAAAAATTGCTTATTTATCGAAATTTAAATAAATTTGTGTTGCTTATATATATTAATAAAGGTTCATGAATCCTTTTATTATATTGACTGTAATAACATTTGCATATCATATACTAATTTGTACAAAATTTATAATTATTTATTATATATTGTAATGTGATACTCTTTGTGGTGTTTTACCGTAACAATTCACAATAATTGAACCTTCATTGAAGCTGAATTCTATATAACCCACACGTCATTACTAGAGTAACGCCATCTTACCGCGTCGTTTAGCTGTCAAAGTGTGTTCAAAATAACTGAACTAAAGCGATTCAAGCACGCATTTATGTGGAAACTGTTAGTTGCGTAGCGAATGTATTGTGAAAGTTAAAACAAAAGAACTTTAAAAAAGATCAAAATGAAAACATGGTTAGTAACAATTTATAAAATTATTAATATATTATGTAAAGTTTCTTGTGTTTAATATTACAGCACAGCGCGTACACCACTACGGTGCATTCCGAAAACCCCAAGGAGTCGCGCACAACAAACGGAACATATGGTAAACTCTGCGAATAAAATTAAAGATCCTGTAAATGTGTTTTGTAGAGTGCGTCCACTACAATCAAGTGCGGATCTATCAAGTATTCGTGTTAAAAATAGTACGACCGTTGTATTAACACCGCCTGACCAAATATTGCACAAACAAGGAGCGCAGCGTGAAATGCAATACATATTTAAGCATGTATTCGAACCAGAAGCCAATCAAAATGACGTTTTTGCTGCAGTTGCACAGCCGTTAGTGGAGAATTTAATTAAAGGGCGGAATAGTTTATTATTTACTTACGGCGTTACAGGCAGTGGAAAGACATATACAATGACTGGCGACTCACGCCACCGTGGTGTTATGCCACGTTGTCTTGACACGCTATTTAAAACTATAGCAGATTATCAAACTAAAAAATATATTTTTAAGCCAGATCGTTTAAATGGTTTTGAAATTTTGTCGGAGGCAGATGCGCTACTCGAACGTCAAGCTGAAATGAATAAACGATTTGCCAGTAATCGTGGTGGCATACGTCGTAAAGATTCAGACCCTGAAATTGCATCGCAAGCATCGTGTGACGTGCCTCCCATACAAGGAATCGATGAAGACAATATGTATTCAATATTTATAACATACGTAGAAATATATAATAATAGCGTGTACGATTTGTTGGAAGAGGGTGGCATTCAAAAGTAAGTTAAAATATCAGTATTGTATGTAATATTCTCTTAAATGTTTATTTTAAATTAAGGACTTTGCAATGCAAAATTATTCGAGAGGACTCTAATAGTAATATGTATGTACATGGAGTTACTGAAATAGAAATCAAATCTGTCGAAGAAGCTTTGGAGGCATTTCATACAGGACAAAAACGTAAACGAATGGGTCACACAATACTTAACGCTGAGTCGAGCCGAAGTCATTCAGTATTTAATATACGTTTGGTACAAGCCCCGACAGATTTTCAGGGTGAAAATGTTGTACAAGACAAACGTATAATAACAATTAGTCAGCTATCATTAGTCGATTTAGCAGGTAGCGAACGATGCTCAAGAACTAAAAACACAGGTGTGCGTTTACGAGAAGCCGGTAACATCAATAATTCTCTAATGACATTACGTACATGTCTGGAATATTTAAGAGAGAATCAGTTGAGTGCAACTGGAGTACCAGTTAAAAAGATCCCATACAGAGATTCAAAAATAACCCATATGTTTAAAAATTATTTTGCTGGTGAAGGGTTAGTCTCAATGATTGTGTGTGTGAATCCGCGGGCGGAAGATTATGATGAAAATATGGTAAACTTAAAATTTAATCATAAATGTTTTTTGATTTTAGTTTGTTCATTTTTTTTAAAGCAAGTAATGAAATTCGCTGAAATGACACAAGAGGTTCAAATAGCTCGAGCCACTCCTATTAAACCAGAACTAGGTTTTGCACCTGGTCGTAGAAATGCAAATAAGTTATATAAAATTGCTGTAAATAACCTTAATGATTTGGGCAATACTGAAGCTAAAAAGTTGGATGTCGATATTGGTCTTGTCTATACTCTTGGACCTGGATTTCCAAACTATAAGATTGACAGCCCAGAAGGTGATGCAGCTATACAAGAGTTAATGGAATATCTATTACAAAGAATAGAAAAACGTAAAATACTTAGCAGTGATTTAGAAAATAGATGTAAGTTATTTAATTATATTGTTAACTAAAAATAGATGTTAAGAATATTTTATTTTTAGGTGACAATTTCCGCTTGCATTTAATGCAAGTTGAGAAAGAAAATTTGTCATTGCAAACAGAATTAGCTTCTATAAAAGCAGCTTATAAACAGGAACGTGAACGTAATTTAGCGTTAGAGAATAAAATTAGAGTACACGAAAGTTCAATTGATGTACTAAATAATAAAGTTAGTAAACGTGAAAGACAAATTGATGATTTAACTCGAAAATTAAATGAACAACATAATTTGTTGACACAAAAAGATAAAGAACAACAAAAACAGAAAAAAAAATTTGAATCGAAGCTGGCCGTTGAAGGTGATAAAAAGGATCGTGAGCTTGAAATAAAATTAAGGGAACAGAGAACTAAACTGCAAGAAAAAATGCGTTTAAAGGATGAAAAATTGCGACTGGTATCTAATATTATACAGTCTGAAAATATAGCCAGCTTGGTTCGCTCTAATAGTTCCGAAAACTTATTCGAAGCGAAAACACCGTCCACAATGCAAGCATCAGCACCTGTTGATTCCGTTCAAGTAACTACAACGCGCACTGATACGTATTATACACCCAGACATGTTCGGGTAAATATTTACCGAATGCATTAAGGGGGGTATACTAATTGGTTTCTATATTTTAGGGTGCAGCTGCTGCTAATAGTCGTCATCGACGTTCAAGATCTACTGGCGAACGATGGATTGAGCATCGCGCACCTAATCCTGTACCGTTAGGTACAATTTTGCAACCTTATCTCAAAAATCGTAAATCAATTACAAAATTAGCTGAAATGAAAGATCTTACTAGTCATAAAGCGACCAAATATTGCCTTGTCTCACAGGAGGCAGACACAGATGGTGATGTTGAGACAAAACTCTACAAGGGGAATGTTATACCCACATGTGGAGGTGGTGCACAAGTTATATTTGATGACGTTGAGTGTCTGAAACAAAAATCACCAGTACATTCGCCCAATAGAAAACGTCCAAGTACTGGTGAAATAGTTTTCAGTCCAGGTGGCACATCTGCAGTATCAGGTGTTATAAGTACTAATTCTGTAAATGATGTTAACTCTCGTTGCATTATTGGTATTGAAGGGCATAATAATAAACGCTCTAAAATGTAGTTTCTATAAGTAATATAATATTTGGTTTGAATAACTTCATTTATTTTTTATTTGAATTTTTTTTTGTTATTGACATTTTTATTCATCACACTATATACTCGTATATTAGTTTTTACTAAATTAATAAATATTTTTTTTTTCATTTATGAACCTAATTTTTTAAAATTTAACATGTAAAATACAACCAGTTTTGATATTATCATTAAATTTACTTATTTTATTTGACATTAACATCTTCAAAGAGTATATTTTGTTGTATACATTTTGAAGGGTTTTCTAAAATGCGGAAAAACACTTACGGCGAGTGCTTTTTGCTAAGCACCAGAGTTTCGAATCCAAAAGCGAAATGTATTGTAAGGATTCTCAACTTAAAGAACATTAACAGGCGGTAGGCTTAGTTTGATTTAGGCAGTTCAGCAAAAAAACAGTAATATGCGTCTGTCTATATTTGACAATACCTCGCGGGAAAAGGGAGAGAATGTATTCCTGTCGTAAGAAGCGACTGAAATCCAATGTCCAATGAAATTGACATTGGAGTGTAAATGGTAGTTGTAGGTGGGTCTAACTTGCGGCTCCCAACCGGAAGTGTGAATCTGGTACCACGGGATCCAGGTATCCACAACAATATTGTAGTCCTAAACATTTGGGTTGACTCCTTAAAGGAAGTGTCGGGCGCCGTGACTCAAAGATCAGCAGAGGCGTTAGAGAGTAGAATCGAAGCAGTAAAAGTGATATTTTTGGAACTTGATGATATTATTGAAATCGTGTATGACCTAATAAATAAATCTGATGATTCTGAAACTAAGCGATTACAAAGCAATTGCTAACTGTCAAGTTTATTGTTGCACTACACGTCTGGTACAATATTTTACGAGTGAACAATATAAATAAACTATGGCAATCGACTGAACTAAACTTGAACATCGCTATTGGCAGCCTATGCTCTTTTCGCAACTAGATAAAAGACTATCGTAATGTTGAACTTGAAAAAAGCGTTGAACCATCCAATCCTTTGTAGAATAAAGTAGTTACAAGATTGAACCTAGATTTAAAGAAAAAAATATAGCAAAGAAAAACGATTGTTCAGTTATGAACATATTGATGAACCCATACAATCCGTTGAAAACTAGAATAAAGTAAACTTTTTTACCACAATGATAGATGCTATCGTAATTGATACCAACTGTCGATTCAAAGCATTTAAAGGATATTTTGAACAACTTGGTTTCATATATGACATTAATCATATGAAAAGTTTACCAAACGAATACTTTTACTTTATAAGTTTACTTCTCAAGCATTGTAATGCTTAAGGTTTAATACTTCGGGAAAATTATGATATAATTATAAAAAAAATTCAGTGAAACTAAAAGTAGGAAAATTCATTTATTTTAATTTGTGTTAATTTTAATTTGATCAGCAATAAAACTTTTATACGTACTTCGTCGTATTAGGGAGTGTAAATTATTCACTTTTATAATTTGGTGATGAAAGTGATCTCACAATTTTGATGTCGCCGACGTCCAGAGTTGGTCTAGCTCCACATCTGATTATATTAAAATATTAATTAATACTAATTATAATAATTATTATGTTGAACCTTTTCCGAGTTAGTGCATCTGGGCACTTTTACTCTTTGATACCTTGGGGATTTCTGCAGACTCCCACCCATCTCACTTGAGTTCGGTTCCACCCATTAAGGTCCTTGAGTTCGGTCCAATTTACATCTAGGACGGTTCTTGACTGCTACACATCTCTAAACGAAATGTCGACGCAGCTCAATATTTCTCTAATCTGGGTTCCCGGCCATAGGGATATTTTCGGAAATTGCAAAGCAGACGAGTTAGCCAGAAAGGGTGCTTCAGAACCATACTCGGAGCACCTAGACTATCTGGGCATATCGCTAACATCATGTAAACTGATATTGAGTTCTTTCTGCACTAATACTTTTAATAAAAGATGGGAAGACTCAACGATATGTAGACATCTGTATGCAATCTGGCCACTTTCCGATAAAAGGAAATCGAAAACTCTAATTGAGATGTCCCGCAAGGACATTGGTCTTCTGGTAGGGTTGACTACAGGACACTGTAAACTAGGGAACCATGCTAGAAGACTAGGTCTTCTTTTCAATCGGGCAGGATCGGGCTTTAAATAGCATTTTATGCTTCGCAAAAGGTTCGAGGTGGTTTTAAACCCTTAGGTTTTTATTATTTATATACGGCATCACAATGGGCCAATAGGCCTAAGTGGATCTACTAGGGATCACCGGTATAACCTAACCTACCTAACCTAAGCATCGATATATAAAGAAGTAAGCTATATCGGCAAAATTGGATATAGATTAGACTATATATGGATAAACTCATTCCGCCCTATCGTGTTACAAAATTAAAAGTTAATATCCCACTAAAATTATACTTAAATTGCTTCATAAAAAATCTATAAAAAACTTAAAATTTCTATGGAAAAAAATAATGTACGCTATTAAATAATGTATTTAATATTTAATTGAAAGTAATTCACATATCAAGTGTAAAGTGGTCCGAAACATTTTAAGGAGAAGCTTAAATCCCAAACCATCTTCCCAAAAACCGTCATTGGTTTAATATATTTATTCGTTAAAATAAATATATAAACAAACAAATATATGTGTATATAATACATCTGCAGTTTTAACAAGACCACAAAATAAGAAAAAGACTTCTATTTAATATATTTCCGAATATATATATTTTTATTGTGTTTATATTGTTATATAAATTAAAATTTATTCTGATTTGTTATTACTTGCATATTAATATGTATGTTTTTATATTGTGTTAATTATTTATAAATTTCGTGTCATATATATTATAATTTAATTTTAGTTTAAATATTTTTTGTAATAATATGCATATTAGACAACAACGAACAAAATACTTTGCTGCGTTGCCAACTATTATTCTTAAACTGACAATATTTATGCGTATAATTAAAATATAGATTAGTTACTAATAAATCAGTCTATAATTAAAATTTAATATATGCTTACTTTGTTTTGTATCTGTTATTTTGTTTTTAATTTTTGTTTGTTTTTACAATAGTACACATACACACAAGACTGCTTTTATAATTTGTTTATTAAAACATTAAATCTTTCTAATGCATGTATTGGGCATAATCATGTCTTTTTTTTCATATATTTACTTTTGCCTGACTGAAAGCTATTGCGGACTAAAAACTATTCGATACGAATATGTTGTTCTGTATATATATATATATATTAAAGTTATTTCTAATAATTTGGTGTTGCCGGTTTGTTGCATTATTTGTTCGTTTTATATTTATGTGTATATAGATATCTATATCAGTATCGTCTCTTTACATATTTTTTACATTAACTAATGTGTGATTATTTTTATTTGTGGCAATTTCTGTGGCAAATTATAATTACTCATACAAATATAATATAGTTATGAATAAAAATGTATTAACTATTATTTTAACAAATGTAGGACGCGATTAAAAATGTGTACTTTTAGTTTAAAAAATAAAACTTAATTTGGAAAAATTCTTGGTACATTGATAATATATAATTTTAAAATAACACAAACAAGAATTATTAAAACATATTTAAACAATATTCATACGGGTGAAACTTTCACTTTCAAACATATTTTTAAAGTTACTCTCACAAACTATATCAAACAGAAATACCAATAAACAAAACACTACAAAATATCACTAAATTAGAAAGTAATTAACAGTTAATATAATGTTCAAAAATAGACATTTGAAAATGGAAAAATCATTTCAAAATATGGTAACAGTAAACAATTTTTGTTAAAATACAATATAAAGCTTTCATTGAGACATGATGTAGTTCTCTAATTTTTTTTTTTTTGTTTTTTTTTTTAATTTAATTAAACAATTTTTATTTCACGTAGGTTTAAAAAACAAAATCAAAATTAAACCAAATCTAATTTATAATTAATTTTCCTACATTTTAAAACAAAATGTTACTAAAAAAATAATAATGTAAGATCAACAAGCGTAATATATACACTTAATGGTTTGAAAATCTTCATTTTAACAATATGGATCAACGTAAACATTTTGTAAATTTAATCCAGTTTGTTTTAAATTTATTACATTTTTCTAGGCGTTGCAAAAATAAAAAGCATAATTACAAGGATCGAATTGATTTTGATCTAATTTGGTATGCTTCATCAAGCAGTACGTACCATTTTAGGCACACAATTTAACCTTTTAATTTAATAACATTCTTCAATGAAGAAAAAAATAACTATGTTAGATAGGGATGGTTCGATTTGGAAGATACATTATTAAACACACACTTATTTTAAACGCATTCTTTAGAGGTGGCATTTCAATCAAATTAATTTTTTCTAAATTTTTTTTCTATGAACACTTTACACAGGCCCCCTCAACATCAAAATCCAAAACCATTAATTTTGTTTCCTCAGTTCCATTACGTGATCCAACTGCACACACTAACTTTGTATCATTTGCCCTGAAAATAATGATAAAAAAAAAACAAATTTGATTTACTAAAACTCTTTTAAAAAAACAAATTAAATTGTACCTTATTCTCCATACAACTCCGCCAGAACCACCTGAATCCAGTGCTACTAAATTGCGTATAAAATCTCCAGTTTTAACATCCCACAATTTAACGGTCCCATCATCAGAGCTGGTCACAACAAATCGAGAATTCGATTGCAAACACGTCACAGCTGATTGATGTTTATTTGGACCTGTAATAATAAAACAATTAATAAATTTTTATTTCAAAAAAAAGTATTTTTATATATCAAAATTTATTGCAAAAAACTAAATTATTTAAATTATTTATTTATATATGTACCTAAATATAATTGTTAATTGTAAAATGAACTGATTGGTTAGTTAATTAAAACAATAAGTCAACGATATTCTAATTAAATATTAAATTATTTTAAACATTATAATTAAAATAAAATGCTAAAAATTATAACTTCTCGATCGAAATTTTTTATATATTTTTTTAATTCCCCGATGATGACTATCGAAGACAATCGAAATATCAGAAATTATTTTTTTTTACTAAAAGTACACACACGATCTTGAGTAACAAACCCGGTAATCAAGTAACATGATAAAGTGCTAACAATTGTACTGGAAATGTATTGCATTGTTATTGCTTTCGATATTATTATGTTACTCGGTTACAGAACTTGTTACTTGAAATCGTGAATACCGAGCTGATTATATAAAGTAGGGAATATTACATTTATTAAAAAATAACTTAAAAATTACATTAACTTATCTATTATCCTCGATGTATATATATAATTAATATATAATCTTCTATATATATAAAAGAAAGATGTGTTTTTGTTACACCACTTATAACTCAAGAACGGCTGAACCGATTTAGCTGAAAATTGGCAGGGAGGTAGTTTAAGGCCAGGAGAAGGATATAGGCTGAACCGATTTAGCTGAAAATTGGCAGGGAGGTAGTTTAAGGCCAGGAGAAGGACATAGGATACCTGTTTATCCCGTTCACGACAAAGTAGGTTTTGAAATTATCAAATTTTTGATATAAGAAAATATTTTATTGGAATTTTCGAATAGCAAAGAAAGAAATAAAGTACAAACACAAAAATTTATTTTTAATTTTATTGAAGTTCGGCTGACCATACAACGCTGTTTCGAGTATTGCCAAGTACTCTTCATCAGTGGTCTTTAGAAATAATCGAATTTTATTTAATTAGTTTATAGTCCGTATATAATTTGTTTGGACTGCAAGTGCCAGGCTTAGAACTCGTGCCTGTCAAATTAGAAGCGATCTAATCGTGTTATCCACAAGAAGTCAAGGCTGCACAAACTTTCAATGCTCAAGTTCCAGGTTTTATTGTCACTTATTTTTATTTAATTAGTGACAACAACCAAAGCACTTGCCGTGCTTTAAATTAGAACGAGCTTAAAAACTACAGCTTTATTTTGGAAACACAAGTTCAACGAATTGAAAGTTTAACTTTTTGGGTTTGCTAATTCTTTATTTCTTTTCAAAGCTACTCTTTTTGTAGAGACATTTTGTAATGCATATTTTTTACTTACTATATGTAAAGCGACCATTCTGGTGCTTTTACAAAGAAGCTATGCTATGTTATTCTAAAAATTCCTCTAAAATTTAATAAAGCTTCTTTGTCCCTATACAAAGTAAGTCTAGCTTAACAGCAATACTAATACTTTATTAAAATATTTTATTAAAATTTAACAGATAGAAATATAACTTAGTTAATGTGTTTTTAAAAGTTGTATTAGATCAATATAAGTTTGTGTTGCAATAAATATCGTTTTTAATCAATAAAACTACCTGGTTGTTGCAAACTCAACAAAATAAATAATTAACAATTTTAATGTATGGTATGGTTGAAAATTTGAGTTTTTAGTTTTTTAATAATGCCGCGACCAAGACGATCGAATCTTTCCCGACAAAGCCGTAATGCAAGAAGAATACGAAATACTGCAAATTTAAGGACTGAAGGTCGAGCGAACAACAGAGGTCAACAAATAGATAATTTGCGATGTGTACTAAAATACACAAATAAATTATGAATGATTAATGTAGGTATTTTTTTTTTTTGTATTTTTTCCAATTAAAAAAAAACTGCTTATTTATTGCCTTTAAGGCGGAACAGAGTTCGCCGGGTCATCTACTAGTCTTATATATAAAAGAAAGATGTGTTTTTGTTACACCACTTATAACTCAAGAACGGCTGAACCGATTTAGCTGAAAATTGGCAGGGAGGTAGTTTAAGGCCAGGAGAAGGATATAGGCTGAACCGATTTAGCTGAAAATTGGCAGGGAGGTAGTTTAAGGCCAGGAGAAGGACATAGGATACCTGTTTATCCCGTTCACGACAAAGTAGGTTTTGAAATTATCAAATTTTTGATATAAGAAAATATTTTATTAAAATTTAACAGATAGAAATATAACTTAGTTAATGTGTTTTTAAAAGTTGTATTAGATCAATATAAGTTTGTGTTGCAATAAATATCGTTTTTAATCAATAAAACTACCTGGTTGTTGCAAACTCAACAAAATAAATAATTAACAATTATAATGTATGGTATGGTTGAAAATTTGAGTTTTTAGTTTTTTAATAATGCCACGACCAAGACGATCGAATCTTTCCCGACAAAGCCGTAATGCAAGAAGAATACGAAATACTGCAAATTTAAGGACTGAAGGTCGAGCGAACAACAGAGGTCAACAAATAGATAATTTGCGATGTGTACTAAAATACACAAATAAATTATGAATGATTAATGTAGGTATTTTTTTTTTTTTGTATTTTTTCCAATTAAAAAAAAACTGCTTATTTACTGCCTTTAAGGCGGAACAGAGTTCGCCGGGTCATCTACTAGTTAGATTAATAATTAAACTATTAATTAAATTAAAAACATTAGCTCTTGATAATTTTTGTACCCATCGAGTTGGTGTTTATTCAATGAATCTTGTAATTTTCCTGACTTTCTTAAAATAATTCATTTAAATTAATAATTAAATTAAAATAAATTAAAATAATAATTAAATTAAAAAAATTAACTTTTATAAATTTTGCTAAAAAAATTTTTAATACCCATTCCGGCAGGGTTCTGTGATTCTTGTAATTTTCTTGACGCCTCTAAATAATTAATTTCAATTAATAATTAAATTAAAAAAAAATTTGTACTCATCGTACAATTGTTTATTCCATGAATCTTGTAATTTGCTTGACGCCCATAAAATAATAGATGCATAAGCTACTAGGTGGATTAATAATTACCTGACTTCAAAACAGGTGGTAACTTCAGAACAAAATCAATTATAGTTTGTATATCTGGCAACGACAGATTTAAACAACAGCTGTAAAAGTTTCCACTTCTAACTGACTGTGAGCGTCGAGTAGTGCCAACTGATGAAACATAGATCCACTACTTCACACCTGAGAAAAACAACAAGCCAGAGAATGAATAGAGTCCAAGGGTAGTTCTCTGAAACGGCCACAAACTCAACATTCGACTGGAAAAGTTTTGATTTTCGTATTTTGAGATTCAAGTAGAAAAATGTTCAAAGACCCTTTGGAAAAAGAAAAAACGAGATCAGTCTACTATTGCATGTTATTGGATCGATTAAATGAGGAAATCAAGTAAAAACTAACATAAGGATATATAGGAATAGAGGTATGGACCCCATAGTCCAGAACTAAATCTGGAGAAGAGCTCTTAATCTGTTCTGGTGATAGAAATAACATATGTATGAAATAAGTTTCTTCTTTGCGTTGTTAAAGCTGGACAATCACAAAGAATATGTATCATCTTCGAGGCATAATCTGCATTCCAAATAAACAGATAATCTAATCTAAGTTTTTATAGATGATATTTCAGACCATAATAACACGTAATGAAACCCGTTAGTTACAGAATATAAACCATAATTTAATTTAAGACACTTGTTGCAATAATAAATAAATAAATAAATAAATAAATATGAATAAGTATTTCAATCACAGAATTACACAAAATTGGCTATAATTTTATATTATTTCTTTATATATAGTATATTTTTTATTTTCCATATGTAGGTGATGAGTGCGAAATTAATCATCCAAAAAATTGTGTTGTAGAATATGCGAGACTATTTTTTAATAAAATTGTTTAAACAGAAATATTTTAAGTGTTATATTTTTATCATATAAAAGAGCAAACATTTTCATTTCTGATCTGACGCTAGCAACAAACGCCCTGAAGAAACACCTGAAGAGATTTACGGCCATAGGCGAGTCAAAGGCAAGAATTTGTGTGGCTTCACGAGATGTTTTGATAATTATTTTTAGATTGCGTTAATCACACCAAATGAATTACTATATATCATATATTTCTTATTTTTATTTTTTATTATTTTTTTTTTGTTTGGTATGACGTTTGCGTTATAAAAATAAATTTATTTTCTTACAAAATGAAATATTTACATTTCATTTATATTATTATTAAATGATGTATAGTACATATTGTTATTGTAAATATGTGAATAATCAGTAGATACTTTCAAATTTCAAAGCAAAATTGTTTTGATAGAAGATATTTTATTAGTTTCTAGAAAAAATTATAACATTTTTTTTAATTTTGTTAGTTTTGTACAAACAAATTCAAACAATTTTAATTTAAACATTGCAAAAATATTTGCAAGAATTCTGCGATTTGTTTATAACAAATTTCACAAATGTTTTGCTGGTATAAACATTTTTCTGATTTTATTTGATTTCAAAATAATTTTCAAGTTGCCTTAATAGAGAAAATAATACTTAAAATATACATTTAAACGTAAGAAATCGTTTTACGGACGCAATGAAAAACAGATTAACCAGTGACGGACATATGGGATTAAATTATCACTTAAGGAAAATTAATTAATTTTGTGAAAAACAAAGTATATTTAGATTTTATTAGTACATATGAGACTTTCAAGCAAAAACAAAAATACTAATAATATAGAATTGATTAAAACTGACGAGTTTTATAGATAAGGTAAACATATTAGATGTGCTTGACAACGAAATAATAGTTTTCAACTAATGAAAGTTTAAATGAAACCTCATTTAATCTTGTAATCTTCAGTAAATAAAATTACGGGCTTTTAAGCCCCATTTCGATTCATGTAATCTTCTATCAAGATATATGCCTACACTTACTTTCATCTATTTTGTCCAGACACAGCAACAAATGATTACCAGCTGTTTCTGTCCATGGCGAACAATTTTCTAGTGA
>NW_024031859.1:0-13482 GCF_002237135.1 Teleopsis dalmanni | reverse complement strand
TTCTACATTAGTTTTGTTGTCTCTCCGTACATCAACAGCAGTAAGAATGCCCAAAAACGCATCGAGTTCAGTTGAAGTGAATGGCGAACGTTTATAACAATAAGGAAACCTTTATACCATTATTATAAACTTCACAAATTCTTTTGGCTTTTCGATTAGTTTCTTGAGAAATATGGTCATATATTTCTGAACTCAGTCGAGTTGAAAATCTCCTCTATAAACAGCATACTGTTTGTTACGGGCCCACTATTATGACGTAGCAAATTATGTGATCTTATTTTTGCACAAAAAGGTATAATAACGTTTTGTGAACTTCCTAGGAGGTGTAAGTACAAATTAGAACTTAAAAAACAAAAAAAAAGTTGGACAGGGGAAGATTTTTCATATCTTATATATGAAGGCACAATTGAACCGTTGTCGCCTCTTAACGTTAACGTTTTGGGCTTTGTCAAGTACCCATTATCAAAGGCATTTTGACAAATTTTTTTGTGATTTAATTTTTAAATACTTTTTGAATTTAAGTACCAGGTGTTAAACTTACACCCTATTTAATTTAAAGCGCAGATAAATATTTCTTTGACAGTCGACCTAAAGCGGAAGTTAACTTGTGTTCCTTTGAATTAAAGTTGTGTCAATTTTTTGCAAATGTTTACCATCAAATTAAGTTGCTGCGCTATATTAGAGGGAAAATATGAACCACATCTATACATAATTAAATTAGCTATCTTAGTTTTGTGTTTTGAATTTTGTATTATGCTTTTTTGTCGAAATATTATTCTTGCATCAATATTTTAAATTTTTTTTATATGTAGACTTTTATTCGGGAGCTTACAACATAGAATTTATGCTAATTAATTCCATACTCGTTTTATAGCCAAAGATACAAAGAAAAAACTTTTTTCATCACATCCTATAATGAAAATCTTTTTATATATAAAGTTGGTTTTATGGCAATTGTCTGTATTTATCATTCTCTAGTTGTTTGATCTTTTGATCTTTGTGGAAAGACGATTAGCAAGAATACCAATAAAAATATTACATTGTCTGCATTACAAAACTGTTTCTTGTACTGTTTTGTGTGCCCCTTTTTTAATATATATGGTATACTATATTATCTGCATTAAAAAATATTTTTATAACAAAAGCTACTATGTTTAATTAAGTTCGTAAGTAATCAATTCATCTATAGTTAGGAGCCTAATAAATTGATAATCTTATTACTTTTGTATTTGGTAATTATTGAATAAACAAGAATAAGAATATAGATTTTTTAGTGACGGGCTAAAGTTCGCTTTTGGAGGAAATGAAGTTTGTTTGCAGTAAAAAAAATTATTTTTGGCTAAAATGTAGTTTGTTTATGAGAAATGAAATTGAATTTTTGTTTGTGAAGATCAAAAATATTTTTGAGAGAAACGAAATAATTGAGAGAAGAGAAATAAATATGAAGAGACATGAGAGAAGAGATTATGTTGCTCATCGTTTGATATTAGTATTGCCTTTTGTTTTGAAGCATAGAATGCTTCTAGTTTTACGTGAGTTGTGCTCTAGTGTGGTCGATTTATTTGTTAATTGCGCAACGAAGCATATTAAAAAAAAATTTTGCCAGAAGTGTTTTTTTTGATAAATAATTGAGTATAAAGTTTTGATTTAGTTTTAAGTAAAATTTATTCTAAAGTGTTGTTTGGATTAGACAGTTAGTAAAATAATATAAAATAAGCATTAATGAAAAAAAAAACTACTGCGTTTTACATCACACACAGCTTGCATATTTTTGGTTGTTTGCCGGCGCGAAAACGGGCGTCATTTTTGTTTGTACCGAAGATTGTTTGTACCGAAGATAATTACACGAAGATAAAAATCTACCGGTAGACGTGAATTCAGTGAAGATAAAAACAATAAAATTTCTACTGATACTGATACTAAAAATTCTACTGAAATCTTGCAACGGAAGTTCATTTTGATGTGGCTTTGCCGTTTCAGCACAAAGCTTTGGATATAAACTGGTATATTTATTTCATGTAATATTTGAAAATTTAAATAATAATACATCCAATTTATTAGTTTATCGAAGATACTAAACGCATGTATGGTAAGCCGCTAAATTTTGACATTCCGTCTAATTTATTGCAGTCGAATTATCAAAGCTACCTCGTACAAAATCATCAGCTACATTGCAAATTTTGGAACTTATAGAAAATGAAAATATTGGTAACGTTATCAATTAAACTTCACTATATACCATAAAATACCATAACACCATAAAAGAGAAAACTGCTTTAATATCTATAACTACTTTGCAAATTTTTACTTATTTATTTAGAACAACAAAAAACAGTAGCTGGGTTGATGTTGCTTCCGTCATTTTGTGGATATTTGCAGTGCAGATACAGCTATAAGAGGAATTTTAAAAGAGCGACAGAATAGAAAGGAAGAAGTGCAGCCATTCATTACATTAATTGGATCTCCGATTGAAGCAGCGTGGTTACACGTAGCAGATATAAAATATATTTTTAATAGTTCACAATAAAATAAATAATAAAATAAATTTCTTGCAACTATGTGGTTGTTTTTTTTATATGAAATTATTTATAGGTAATAAAACAATTATTTTCTCACAAACGAAAAGAAATTTAACACAAAAATGTTAAACATTACCGCCAATTAAATTATTTTTGAGAGAAACCAAAAATTTTTTTGTTACAACTTAAGTTTTCATTACTCACCAAATTAAATTTAATTACTGCAACCAAAATTTATTTCCTATAATACATGAAATTATTTTCAGGCAAACAAACTTTTGTTCCCGACAATAAAACTACTTCTTTTCCAATAAATGAAATTACAAACAAATTTCAGTTGTTCTCTGTGTGTAGAACTTAGTCTATTCACACAAATCCGTAACAAAGTTTTTCCAAAGTTGACGATTTCGTGCCATAAATCTCAGTTAATTTATAGTTCTTAATGTTTCATTTGTGATTGTTTGACGCCATGTAATTTTTGGGCATCCTCTATTTCTGTGGCGTTGAGAGTTCCAGAAAAGTCCACTGTGCGTAATATTGTTTGTTTGCTTACGTAGCGTGCGTCCAAATCATCTATATTTCTGCTGACGTACTTCTTTTTCCATTGGTTTTGGCCACTAATGCGCCATAGTTGAATATTTATTAGACTAGGCTACCAGATTCTTAAAATTGTATGCAAACATCTATTGTACGTATTACTTATTTTTATTACTGATAATGAATAAATAATTCGCTTACAATTTTATTAAATTATATGCTATAATTTAAACAAAAAAATTTTATGATATAATTTATTATTAGAAATTAATTATATTATATAAAAAATTGCCAATGCTTTCAGATTTTTTGACACCAACTATTATAACAATTGTTTGCTTTTTCTTCTTTTTTAATAGGTAATTTTTTAAAAATATGTGTGCGATCATTTATGAAACAATTTACGAATCATAAAAGTATAAATTATCTTATAATTAATAAATTTCGAGAGGTTTCGAACATTGGTGAACTACAACAACAAAAATTATTTTTATATTATTTTAATTAATTGAATTTTTGGTTGACCATCAAGCTGTTTCGAGTATTGCCAAATACCCATCATCAGTGATCTTGGAAATAATTCTTGTATTTAATTATTCGTAAATAATACAACTCGTGCCCTGCTAAATTTGAAGCTCAGCGTCAGCGTTTATAAGCTGATCCAAAGCTGTACTTGACTTTTTTGTTCACACTTTTTTTTCGAGTTTTGTTAATTTGCTGTAAAAGTTAATTAACAAATTTATTCGCTGTGTTATATACCAGGTGTACCGGTATGAAGTGAGCGTAAAGATACAACAAATGTTCCGACAGGGAACATTTGTTGTGAACGAACCTTTATTTCTTTTTGTTTGTTTGCTATGACATGTGTGAAATATATATAGTATACATCAAGTCATTGAACAGACAACATCATATTTTTTCAACGTGTTAAAAATGTCGAATTTTATTCTAGAAAGTGATGATTTGCGGAAAGCATTAATTTTTTGTTTTCATTTGAAGAAAAGTGGTGCAGAGTCGTATCGAATGCTTGTCAAGGCATATGGTGATCATGCTCTATCAGAAGCAACATGCAAAAGATGGTTTCAACGGTTCAGAAATAATGATTTTGATGTGAGAAATGAAAGAACTGGAAGACCGCCAAAAAAGTTTGAAACGACCGCCGAAGTTGTAAACGAATATTTGGATGGGAGATGACATTGGGTCAAAGCAATATGGCAAAAATGTTAAATTGTTGCACGAAAACAATTTCTGACCGTTTAAAAGCTATGGGAGAGTCGCAAGTGTGGAACTGGGTGCCAATAATGAATGAAAAGACAATGGAAACAGAATAACACTTGTGAAATTTTGCTTCAAAGACACAAAGAAAATCGGTTGCATCGTGTTCTGCGATGAAAATTGATTATTAGAATCTAAACGAAAAAAACATGGGTTAGATCTGGGACAAACATCACCATCGAGCTGCAAAACCCAGATGATTCGCAGAAGACAATGCTGTTCTTGGTGGGGACCAGAGCTCTAAAATACCTGGTGAAAATCCGTCAATGCTGGTCGCGTATGAACAACAAACGATAAACTGTGAACCATGAATTGATCTGAGAAACGACAAGAATGGGCCAGAAGACACGCAAGGGTTAATTCTGGTCATGACATGCACCTGCACACAAAGCAAAACGGTTTCAGGAATGCAATCAAAACACTTGGCTGATAGAGCTGTACCCAGCCCGGCCGTATTCACAAAGACTTGGCTCCTTCGACTACATTTATTTCATCGGATGGGGAACATGTGGCTAGCAGCACTTGATTCCTACGAGGAGGTCGAAAAATTTGGGTGTTCTGGTTGGTTTGCTTTAAAAGACGAACAATTTTTTTGGCGTGGTATCCACAAATTGCCAGAAAGGTGGTCAAAATATGTAGAAAGCAATGGCCAATACTTTGAATAAAATGTTTTTTACTTTCCTATTAATAATTAGTGTTTTATTTTCACCAAAAAACGCTCATTTCATACCGGTACACCTAATATATTATTAATTGTTAAATTTTACTATTTGGTACTACTGTTCGAAAGCTTTATATTAAATACCCCAAAGATTGTTAAAGTAAAAATAGTCATTACTGTCATATTTACGTCAAAATCAAATTTAATTAATTAATTTCTATATACTACTTGGATCGATATCGGTGTAATCCTCTTTTATTCATTCCGTTTATATAACTTATTCAATCGTTCTTAGACAGGTCCACTCTCGAGTATTTCGCAGCTTCGACATTTGTGTCCTTTCTATATCGCGGCTTTTTTAAATTTTGCTCTACGTCATTAGTTGGATACCTGCAATTTTTTGTTATAATCAGAATATAGTATTTTATGCTATTTTATTACCAAATGTTAAGTTATTGTTTTGAATATACAGTGACTCCTTCGCATAATCGGACAAGCATTTGTTCGATACAAATGCGCTATAATCTTAAAAAGTATGCTAAAAATATAATTTTTTTTGCTTTAATTAATACTTAACATAGTTAACTATCTAAATTATAAAAAAAAATTTATTAGTTATTATTTCTCATAATAACTGTAAATATAAAGTAAAAAACAGAACCAACACAATTTTTTGGGCTCAACGCATAATCGGACAAAGTGAAGCAGCAATGCTAAAAATACTGTTATTTTACAAATATACACTTCAAAACTACAGTAATAATTCTCACAAGGTTACTTACATTAAGATAAATATAAATAATAAATTATAAAATTGTAACAGAAATTAGTAATAAAATGGCACCAAATGAAAAGCAATCTACTGTCAAAACCGTTAGAGAAATTGCCAATTTAGTTGGAATAAGTAAATCTACTGCCCAAGACATTATCAAGAGGTTCCGTGATGAGTTTATTGATCAATAAGAGCAGAGCAGGTCAAGGCAAAATATTAAATGATTGAGAAGAGCGTTCGATATTGAAAGAAATAAAGAAAAATCCTTTCAAAACCGCTAAAGATCTTAAATTTTCATTAAAATCCTGCTCTGGAAAAGATGTATGCTTAAATACTATTCGCAATACATTATATAAATTCGATTATCACGGAAGAATTGCCAGAAAAATAAAAACAAAAGAATAAAATATGCTAAGGAATATTTACTAAAAACAGAAATCTGTTTAAATCAGGTAAATTGATGGTAAATCATCTTAAATACATTTTCATTGATAATTTTCATTTCTTTAAGATTTTGTTCACTGATGAAAGTAAATTTAATCTGCATGGATCTGATGGTAAGATGTTTATATGGCGTAAACCAAATGCAGAATTCAATCATCACAATACAAAAACCACTATAAAACATGGAGGAGGTTCTGTTATGGTTTGGGGTTGTATGTCAAGTGCGGGAGTAGGTAATTTTATAGATAGTAAAATGGAAAAATTTGGATTCCTCGACATTATGAAACAGAATGTACAGCGAAGTGCAGAGAAATCGAGTATCGCAGAAAATTTTGCTTCTTATCAGGACAACGATCCCAAGCATACGCCAGGCGTAGCAAAGCTTTGGTTGCATTTTTGAGAGGATTAAGGTCTGGGCTGCAATTAAGACCTTAATGTAATTGAGCATTTTTGGACGAAATTAGCTAGGAGAGTGTACCAAAAAAAATTTAACACAATAGTACAGCTAAAGGAGGCTTTACTTGAAGCATGATACTCAATTGAGCCAGAAGTGTGTTAAAAATTGGTAAAATCAGTTCCAAATCGTATTCCGGCTGTTCTGGATAACAAAGGATATGCAACAAAATATTAAATGCCACATTTCTGCATTTTTAGCATGGATGCTTAGTTTTGTCCGATTATACGTTGAGCCCAAAAAATTGTATCGGTTCTGTTCTGTTGTATCGGTTCTGTTGTATCGGTTCTGTTGTATCGGTTACTTTAAATTAATAGTTATTATGAGAAATGTTTTTTTTTTTTATAATTTAGATAGATAGAATTATATAATTATATAATTTAGATGTTAAGAATTAATAAAAGCAAAAAAATCATATTTTTAGCATTTTTTTTTAACGTTTAAGGCATTTATATCAAACAAATGCTTGTCCGATAATGCGAGGGGGTCACTTAAAAATGTAACAGTGACTGTAAAAGAAAAATTTCGCTTAAAGTTTGTTCACGGTTTTTTGTGCATCGTCACATTGGTGATAACAGTGTTGTCCAGTAATAAATGTTAATATATTAATATCTACGTATTTGACAAAAATGCTACTTTCTACATATAGGCATTTAAATTTCGTTAGAAGATCAAGTGGTAAGGCGATAATTATACAGAGATATTATTCATACCAAATCCACGGCAAACGAAATCAACACTTCGTTAGTGACCATTTCCAAGTTGCTGACAATTCCTATTTGCGATCATCAATAAATCGTTCCTGGACAAACGAAATACACTTTTCGTTAGTGATCGTTCAAGGTGTGACAGAAATTCACATTTCTACCATGAATTCATTGATTTCACAACAGAGAAACCTAGATTTCAGTAGAAAAACCTCTGTCTACCTCATACGTCATATCATCGCAAACTTTTCACTGCTCCTATCAAATAAATTTATTGTAGGACGGAACCTGGAATTCAGCGAGCGAAACCTCGGTGAAAAAGGTTCGTTACAGGCTGCAGAAGCTATATATTATATAGTGTATTTCGGCTTATAACACCTCTATTGTTACAGTAGTTTATGATTACATGCAGCAGATTAAATTTTATCATGACCATAATTGTGTTCATGTATTATTTAATAACACTTAACAAGTTTCGAAGTTTGGCCAGAAGTTATGGTAAAGTTTCGCCGTGTATCAGCCAACTTTATATCTAACAAGTCGACAGTTCGAATGAACATAAAACTTTAAGTTGAAAAATAAATAAATTTAAAACTTTTATATTAATTTCTCTTAGTTATAGTTTGCTGTTCATATTCTTTAGTTTTTGTTTTCTTTTTTTTTTATTTACTTAAATTGCTCATAAGTCGCATTGTGCAGTTTTTCCTCAACCCACAACAAATTGCATTGCAATTTGCTGCAAACAAAAATGTTCGTTCTCAGATGCCAAGTAAATTGCTACAGTGGCCGTAAGGCAAGAATTTCCGACATCGACAATTTGTGCTGATAACCTAAAATGGGTTAAACACGAACGAAATTCTGTACTTTTAACTGCATTTTCATTTATTTGCTCATTTTTTCAAACATATTTTATTTCATTATTTGCACTTTTCCTGTTGGCTACTACAAAAGTATCTACGCAAAGTTGAGTTGCAGCACCGGAAGAAACATAGCTGCTCAATGGAACACAAAATTGCGAACAATATAAAATATCAGCTTTCAACATAAACGGCTTGGATCGGAGAAATAAATTTGCAATTAAATGAGTTTGTGTGCTTACACACTTTACATGCAAACTTTGTTTCTGTTTAAGTGTTGCAGCCTTAGTTGTGCCGCATTTTACTCTAGCACAATGTAACACTTAATCCAGTGCTTCTAATATGCTATGCACTGCACTGAGTTTCTCTCCGAAATGGACAGAACTCACAAAACAATTTTATATTGTGCCAGAAATTAAATAACTGCGAAAATTGAGTCTAGAAAGCGCTCGGACGAAGTTTAATTCTTTAAAATTTTTAAGCTAAATTTTGAATAAATGTTAAATTAGTAATTGGAAGAAGTGTACAATCTATATATAATTACGCTAACATAAAAGTTTGTTACCCCTTTTTAACTGTGTTGCCGTTGATATATATGGATAAAATTTATACCGTTGGAAAGGTGAAGATGTGCAGAGGAACACAATGTTATTTTTTCGCATGTACGTTAACGGAAACACAGTTAAAAATGCGTTGGCGTAAATTTAGCGACTACAACAACAAAATACATGTGTTTTTCAAAGTTTTTTTTGTGACGAATTGTGTATTGTTTACGGTCGATTTGTGTGTGCGATTTTTTTCCACTTTTGGAAAAAAGTGGACTTTGTGTGTTTGGACTTTGTGGATTCTGTTACAATCAGATTTTTAATGCTCATTAAATTTCAAATATTGTTTGTGAATAAAAAAAACGCATTGAAGTGGAAATATCCTTTGATATCAATCGTTTTATTTGCATTGTGTGAAAGTTAAATTTTAATTGTGATAAATTTTAATTTTGATAAATTTTAATTGTGATATATTTTAATTGTGAAATGTGGATAGTTAAGGTTAATGAGTTTGAAATTTTTAGATTTATTTCAAGTGTATTGTGTGATAGTTAAATTTTAATTGTGATGAATTTTAATTGTGAATTGTGTGATAGTTAAGGTTAATTAATTGGTTGAATCGACATTAACAACACTTCAATTCGAGAGATATTCATTTTGTACAATGAAAGAACATTATGATAGAGTATGCAATGCACAAAAAGAGATTTGTATGGCAATTACCGGGAATCGTGATACAGATATACGAAGATATAATATTTACGACTGTAGATGGTGAACCACCATTTGAGAGAAATATGATATCTTTTTTAAAAACAAATGGTGTAGTTAAGAATGTATTAGTATTAGATTCTGCTTTGGAACCATTGGCATATCCTTTACTATTCCCAAATGGAGATTTTGGTTGGCACGTTAATATATCGCATAACGTGCAACATAATTCTAATGGTAGGCAGATTCGAAATAAAGTTACAATGTTACAATTTGCATGTTTCAGATTTGCAATAAGGAATCAATTTAGCTTTTTGCATAAATCGCAAAAACTATTTTTGCAATACATTGTTGATATGTATGTGAGAATAAAAGGATGTCGACTACATTTTATAAGACAGAATCAAGTAAATTTGAGGGCAGATGTGTATAACAATATTAGTGATTATTTGCAAACGAATCAAGTAGGAGATGGTAGCTTAGGTCGTAAAGTGATTTTGCCTTCATCCTTCACTGGGTCTCCGAGAAACATGTATCAAAATTACTTAGATGCAATGTCAATTGTTCAGTACTTCGGCAAGCCATCGCTTTTTGTTACAATGACTTGCAATCCGAATTGGGCGGAAATTGTATATAATATTGATCCTAATGAATCATCTCATTTCAGGCCTGAAATAGTTGTGCGTGTATTTAAATCGAAGTTAAAAGAACTCATTTTTGACATTTGGAATAAATATATTTTTGGCAAAGTTGAGGCTCTTATATATACAATCGAATTTCAAAAAAGAGGTTTGCCTCATGCTCACATTTTGATAACTTTATGTGAAAATGACAAAATTGTCGGGCCGGCTGATATTGATAAAATAGTTTATGCAGAGATACCGGATGAAAATTTGCAGCCAAAATTACATGAATTTGTTGTCAACCACATGATGCACGGTCCATGCGGTGTTTTGAATCCAAGCTCTGTATGTATGCAAGATGGAAAATGTTCAAAACAATTATCAAAGGATTTTGTACAATTAACGAAAGAATCAGTTAATGGTTATCTGTTGTATAGACGGCGCGATAATAATGTTTCCGTTGATGTTAGAGGAAAGTCTTTAGATAATCGTTATATCGTTCCATACAACCCATATTTGCTTGCAAAATATAATTGTCACATTAATGTCGAGGTGTGCACTTCCGTCAAAAGTATTAAACACATATATAAATATGTATATAAGGGTTTTGATAGTGCAACTGTTTTAATTCAAAGTGAAAGCACAAACGAAAATGACCAACAAGTACAAGTTGAAGTAGATGAAGTTAGAAATTTTTTGAATGGTCGATATGTGGGATCAACTGAGGCTATGTGGCGAATATATGAATTTCCTATGCATTTTCAGTCTCATATTATAATTCGTCTTGACATTCATTTGCCACAAAGACAAAATATTATATTTCGCGAAGGCCCAGAAAGACAAGCAGTAGAAAATCCTAAGCTTACGAAGCTATTAGCTTTCTTTCAATTGAATCAAAGTGATTCATTTGGATTGATAGTAGAAAATCTTGGCAAAAAAGACAACGAGTAGGAGATAAAATTATTACTCGGGTGTATATGGTGTCTCCCAAAGAAATCGAGCTATTCCATTTAAGATTACTTTTGTTGCATGTAAAAGGGCCAAAATCATATGAAGATGTGCGTACATTCAATGGAATTGTTTATAGCACATTTATCGAAGCATGTCATGCTAGGAGAATTGCGTCCAATGATAATGAGTGGAGAGTTTGTTTGAATGAAGCTAAGACAGTTAATTCAGCAAAACGAATGCGTAATTTGTTTGCGATTATTTGTGCCTTAAATATTCCAGCAAATGCATTAGCACTTTGGGTGGAATTTAGAGATAATTTAAGTGAAGATTTCGTTAGAGATGGTTGTAGTGTAGATGTTTCTTTTAATAGAGTATTATTGGAAATCGAGGATATTTTCTTAACACATAATGTTACATGTACGTCACTTGGTTTGCGTACACCTACAATAATGCCAGAATTTGCTGATCTCGATATTTTTGATCCTTTTGTAGAAGAATGTTTATTTAATGAGCTTTATGATTGCGCAAATAATGAACAGCGTGATACTATTGATAAAGTTATTCGTGAAGTTCAGTATCACGATATAGGATCAAATGTGTTTTGTTTGACAGCCCATGCAGGTTGTGGGAAAACATTCACACAAACGGCTATAATTCGTAAATTAAATTCCCTTAATCTTCGCTGTATTTCGTGTGCATTTAGTGGAATTGCTTCCACTTTATTGATTGGTGGAAAGACACTCCATAATGTTTTTAAACTGCCTATAAATCTGATGGAAAATACAGTTCCGAATATAAAAAAAATAGTAGTTATGCCAGATTTATTAATTCGGCGGCATTATTTATAATTGATGAAATTTCGATCTGTCCGTTACAAGTGATAAAATGTATTGATACGTTGTTGAAAGACTTATGCGACGATTCACAAAAAAAACAAATGATTTTTGCAGGAAAAACTGTATTATTATGTTGAGATTTTAGACAAATATTGCCCGTTGTTCCTCATGCATCACGAGCAGTAATGATTGAAAATTGTATTACGAGTTGGGCAGAATTCCCGTTTTTCAATCATATAACGTTAACTCAAAATATGAGAGCACTCCCCGAAGAGTTGGAATTCGTTGAATTTCTAAAGAGAATTGGCAATGGTGAAGATTTAGTAGAAATTCCAGCAAATTTGATAGGTGTTGAATCTAACATAGTACATGATATTTTTGGAAATATTAATGAAACCATTTTGTCAGATAGAATGTTGAAGTCAGTTGTGTTAGCTCCAACTAATGAAGATTGTGGACTTATCAATAACGATGTATTGAATCGCATCGCTGGTGAAAAAAAGGTTTATTACAGTTTTGACAGAATTATTTGCGAGGATAACAGTGAGGTGTGCAACTATCCAGTAGAATTTTTGAATACTTTGATTGTAAGTGGTTTGCCACCACATAAGTTGGAGCTCAAGATTAATGCGATAGTTTTATTAATTCGAAATTTAAATACGAAGCAAGCATTAGTGAATGGGACGAGAATGCGAGTCAAAGCAATGCATAATAACACAATAGATTGTGAAGTACTCACTGGAGTTGCACGCGGAAAACGTGTTTTGATTCCACGCATACACTTGACGTATTCAGGGACTGCACTGCCATTTAATTTTCAAAGAACACAGTTTCCAGTCATCAGCGCATTTGCTATGACAATTAACAAATCCCAAGGACAGACATTTGATAGAGTTGGAATATTGTTGAGGAGACCTGTTTTTTCGCATGGTCAACTTTATGTTGCAGCGAGTAGAGTTAGATCATTTGACGGGCTTAAATTTTATGTCAGTAATGAAGGTGGACAAGGTCATTTGGCTAATGATGAAAGGGTGTTTACAAAAAATATTGTTTACACTGAAGTTTTGAGAACTTCGTGATATAAAATATAGAATTATTATTATACATTATTATCATTTTAGATTTCATTCAGTTTGAATGTTTTTCAATATTTAATTTTTTTCATTCGTTCATTTGCAAATTTCATTTCTTTGTTTCTTGCCTTCACTGCATACCGCGATTTGATTTCGTGATGGCAGAGTATAGGAATTTGTTTGATAATTAACACGGGAGCGAGATGTTGTGCAAAGTCGCATTGTCGAAATTATGGATTCAATAAAGAATAAACGCGATCAATTGAAAATCGAAGGATTTTTTTTTGTTTTTTTTTTTAATTATTTTATTATTTAAGGTATTAAAGAAAATTGAAGGATGAACGCAATAAATTGCGTCAGAATTTCGAATTTCTTCAGAAGAAGGTGCTGTTCTACAAAATTGCTGAATCCTATACTGATAACTTTCCGATATCACCTGAAGAACAAATGTACGGAGCAGATGTTAAGATAATTTATTTGTTGAAAAGATTTCAAAATGGAGCATCAGTTCGAAACT
>NW_024031858.1:0-13486 GCF_002237135.1 Teleopsis dalmanni | reverse complement strand
TACATAAACATTTTCTATATTAAAAACTATTCCGAATTTTGCAATTTTTCACTTTGTTACATTATACGCCTAGGTTAAAATTAAGTATCATCTATTTAATTATTACTATTACCAATTGCTTACGACATTTGCATCAGATCACATCCCATTGCATTCCATTCGGAGTAACGCATAGAGGTGTTGCATCGATTTACAGTGAGCGCATTTGCAACACGCCTGCGTAAAGCACTCATTTGATTATGGTATTGTTGTTTTTATTATTGTTATTAAAAAGTGCATAATTTCTCTTTCATTCAAAAACGCATTTCCAAACAGTTGCATTAATTTTTTCATCTTAATTTTATTTTATTTTTTTGTATTTTTTTGATAATTTTGTTAGCAACGCTTCAAATTGACTGAGAAAGTAGTTGACTGACGTTGAAAAGAAAAGTGATTTCAAATGAAAATCTACTACGAACATTTTGCTGTAGGTTAAATTTCTTATAATGAAACTGTTGTATTATTTATTTTTTATTTTACTTTAATTTTATTTTATTTTTTTTTAATTTTCTTTTCAATGTCGAAATTGGTTTCATCAATAAATTGCAGTTGCAGTAATATTCATTCACACCCATTAATCAATGATTTTTTATTAGAAACATAAATATTTTACTCGTATTTATTTATTTCTAATTTTCGCTCTAACACAAATCTTACAGTTAAGATTTTAGTATCTAAAGCTATTCTTAAAAAAAAGATTGACAAACACAAAATAAAATACATACTACAATAGACATTTTTAGAACACTTTCTCTAATAAAAGTGGCTTTAGAAGAACTTTTAGGTTTGTCCACTTCTAACAATGATTTCTTTTTTTTTTATTGTTCTTTTTTTATAATTTTTTTTTATAATGTAAAAAGCTGTATAACTTCATAAAAATATTTTTCTATTGTAAATTGTATTGTATTTTGTTCTATTTTATTCAAACTTGTTTTTACATACTTTGTTATTGAGAATAAATTTAAAAAATTTAACAAAATATATAAGTAGCATTTTAATAATGTTCAATGTTTGTTAACTTTAATCTGAAAATGTTGAATGAAGGTGTTTAATATATTTTGTTATAGTATTATCAAAGAATTTATAAAATAATACACAGCTTATAAATTAAAAGTGCTGTAACTGCAGGAGTTAAAAGAAGAAAATCTGCTAGATTTTTTATATACCATTTTTAAGATATTACATGCTTCAGCCTCAAAAATAGAAAGTTATTATACACTCAAATAATTAGACCAACACTACTGTATGGATGTGTAACATACAGCAAAACCTCAAATACTGCCATAAAGCAATTACAGATAGCACAAAATCTGGCGTTAAGAAGACTATCTAAGATTCCGTAGTATATTAAAACAACAGACATGCATAGAGATCTAAGAATCGACTCAGTGAAAAAATATATCAATAACAGAACCCTAAAATTATTCACAAAAGTCCTCCTCAGGACAAGAAGAATGCAGATCTACGGTCAGTCATCAGTTAGAAGATAAATAAATGATAATAATTCTAGTATAGTTAAAGCTTAATGTGGGGCAGGGATAAGCCCCCCAGCCAGAGAAGAGTAAAAGTGAGCATTAGCACTAACTCAAATCACAACAACAACAACGTGCATTGTAACTGATATTTAAAATTTTTTTGCTAAACAATATTGCAAAATAAAATTCAATATAAACTTCTATTATTAGGCGATTTGTTAGTTTAAGAAGTAAAAAAATTATATATAAAAACCTAATCTAATACCACCAGATTTATATTATCCATTTTTGAGATATTGAGAGCATTTTGACTGAAGTTTTGTTCGACAAAGTTTTCTTTTACAGCCTCTATCTCGGGTAATATACCGAATTTGAACACTCACGCAATTTTTTTTAGTTTTGTTTTTGGGTGAACTATTTACCATCCAAAAATAGAGCCTTGTAACCATACAGAAAACCGAAAAAGTTTGATTATTCGAGTATGGGTTTCTACTTTCTTTTTATTCAATATGTTAAGATCAAGTTAAGATATATTAAGAAATATGATCAGATTGGCATGTTTTGCTCCTTAGCTCTTTATGCGTACTTTCTATGTAATACGTAATCGAAATTATAATTCCAAATTTTTTAAATATGTTGGTTTAGTACTTAAAGTCAGTAAATATCAAAATGACATATTCCCATAAACCTAACATATAATTCTTTAAAAGATTTGGATTCACATTCCTAGTAATCGTATACGAAACAAGATAAACTACATAATGAATATAGTGAAAATAAACCCTACATATTGTTATTATTAGTATTTTAACTTGGTGTGGATCAGAGGTTTACTATGAATCTTTTTCCATAAATTACTGTTCAAGTTTTCTTTTTATACTTTATAAAATTGATTACATGTAAATGATTGTCCACTGTTTTAATACATTTTTTTTTAATGATCTTCCGTTCCTTCTTATAGTAATATCTCTGTGGGCGAATATTTTCTTTATGAGCTCTTTATAAAGCTTTCATATTGCTAATCTAGCCATCTTATTACTTTTTATTTAGGTGATTCAGTTTCTCAAAAATTAAAACAAAAGCATTCTTTGGTATATCTGTGCTAATTATATATCTATATATATACATGTATTATATATATTGATGCGTAATTATATATCTACATGCATTGCAAATGATTTCTGTTCCAATGAAATTTCTTTTTTGTGTAATGATTTTAGGTATCGTAAGTACTTCCATTTCTTCGTTATACAGTATTAAGTACGAGCCTGATTATTACATTGTTATAACTCATAAACTCTTTACACAAGTATAATAAGAAGTTTATATTAATGTTCTATCACTTTTATTTTCAGGTACTACAAAGAATAGACGATGTCTCATTGATGTGTGATAAACGTATTGCAAGTCTCAAAAAATTAGCATTGAAACCACCGCGCCCTGTACAAACAGTAACTCCAGAACCAGCAGTACCACTACAACCACCTGGTGGTGCACCATATTTACTAAGACGTAAACATAAGGTAAGTGTTAAAGTGAATATTATTGCAATACTTAAATAAATTATTGTAATATTATATTATTATAATAAACAAATTTTTAAATGAAGTGTAACGATTATCAAGTAAATAACTTTCAAAAGTTTATAATTTCTTTTAAAAAAGTTCCAAATTTAGTTTGAATTTAAATTTAAATAATTGATCTGATAGGTCGCAGTGTGGCAACGCCCACTTAATAAATTCTATCAATGCCTGGTTTAAATGTATAAAAAGCTGAATATACAAATTTCATGAGATACGTAAACTAGATATTCTAAGTTTAAAGTTTAGGCTTTCGTAAAGAAAATTTCAAAACAAATCTTAATCAATAATGAACTTTTTTTTACTGTAAAGTTTTACGCATTTTATTTAATATATAAATGGACGTGTACATATGCATAGTAGAGCATAACCATTAGGCACTCCTCTGGTTGCTTGAATTAAAATAATTTCTAGTTAATTTTATTGTTCTTGTTGACCCAAATTTTACGGATTAACTTGACCTACGTACGCAAGCGGTCAGTATATAAAACTATAAATTATATTTTTATAGTGCTTCATTTTAAAGTATTTCATAGTCATAAGAGTGTATATATGTGTGTATATGTATATATATATATATATATATATGTATATATATATATATATATATATATATGTAGTACTGTAAGCTTAGTAATAATTAGTTTATCTCAATAAATGATTATAGAATATTCGGCTTTAAAATTTCTAAATATTCTAGAGCTAGATAGCTTAAATTATATTGTTAAGATTCAGCTCAGTTTGTATCTTCTGAATCAAGTGAAAGGTTATGAGTTGCCTGACTGACCCTTCTAATTTATAAAGTTTAATTAATATGTATAATGTATAAAATGTGATAACACCAAAAAAATTTTCATTTATTGATATTGGTAATGCAGCCAAGATATTACTACTACATCGTCTACCATATAAAATATAATATATTGTGGAAAATAAATATTTTCTACATACTCTAAAGACCTTCTGTTAAGCAGCAGCACTTTTTTTTTTTAATTCAATATATTATTGATGTTCAATTCAATTTATTTTAAAATCATATAGAGATTTTAAAAAAATATTTTCGTTTATTTTTGGCTATTTTGTAGGCTTTTTACTAGAGTAAAAACTGTTAGACAATATTTTATTTAGGATTTATAAGTTTTCTACATTTTTAGTAATAACTGAGAATACTCTTTCTAATGATAATATCAAAAACTTGTAAAGTCATAGTTACCATTAAAGAAAAAGTAACAAAATTCTTGTCTATAATTTAAATAAATAAATATATCAAATTTTGACTAGTTTTGTTGTCCTATAATTTTAAATATTTATAAAAAAACTTATTTATGGTGTAATTTTACATGCTAAACCCCAACAATACACTTAGCCTTTGTGGCATAATTTTAATAGCTTTCACTAGCCCAATTAAAACATGCCATAAAAAACACATCAAAATATTTCCAGATCTTGATTTTGTCTTATTCTTCATAAAAGAACATTAAGCATAAAATTCCTATAAAAAATTATATGTAAAATATGTTTTTAGTTCTTAGTATGTCAGATACCACACACTACTGAATACGTGCCATCAATTTTATATGAAAGCATATAAATACACTTTTTTATATTTTTAATTTAAATCAAAAAAGCATGAAAAGTGTTGAGATGTTTTCATCAAATCATGTACAAAGAGCAAGTGCTCTGGACTTATTAAGAACAACCAATGTAGTTCTTTAGGTTAAATCGGTGTTTCGAGTTCAGCATTTTTATTTCAAGAACTCATACTGTTTATATTTACAAAACTTTATGTGAGAAAAAATAAATCATGAAAGTTGCCACATCAAAGATTGCCAACGATGATTGCAATTGCAAATTACAAAAATTGCAGTACAAATCGACAAGAGCATCAATCATCGCCAACAACAGAAAACCGTCAACGACATATTGCACAAAAATTTTGATGACAATTTTAAAACAAGTGAAGGAAGTGTGCTGTTGACGTATAAAAAACTTAATCAAGAGACTAATACAAAGCGAATAAAGTAGTTTGTAGGTTTTAGGAAAAACTATAGAAATGTTTAATGTAATGTACTTGAAATTTATAGTGATATTGTTATATGTCACTCTTAAAAGATTTTTATTGCAGTGCGATAAAATATATACAGGGTTATCCATTTTGTGAACAACTTAAAGTAAACGTAAGCAGAAAAAGCTAAAATTTTTATATCATTTATATTGTTTGGATTACAGAAGTAATTTGAATTATATTTTGTTGTAATTTTTGAAGACTTACAGCCACATAGTTGGCAATCGCTTGCCTTTAACTTGACAGATGTCCGTTTTAAGAGCTTTAAAAATGAAAGGATTTTAAGCATAAACATGATCCATTGCGTAATGTCACATGAAACAAAAGCTATTAAAACACATCATATTGGTGACAATTTCATATCCCTAAAACTGGAGATTGCACATCCGGGAGATTTTTCAAACAACAGAGCCAAAACAAGATGTATTGTGTAGATCATAACACCCTCATATTATAACCAAATAATTTCTGCTCACAACTTTGACCACTTGAATGAAACCACATATGGATTTCATAATGATAAAATTGACTTTAGTACCTCTGATAATGTACCAGCGACATTTAATGCAAACATACGTCATCACCTTTCTGACAACCCAACAATTTGGCCTACCTTTACTAATCTGAAATATACCATATTTGTTATCCAATTTTTAATAACTCTATATAAGCGGTATTAAAGTAATGCAAAATTCAAGTTTTATTTTCAATTTATATTTATCGAAATTAGACCATTATACTAATGAATTCATAATCCTCATCGATTTCCAAGGTACTTACAAACCTATTAACTATATCACTATTGAAACATTTGAAATTGGTGAAAAAATTTGACCTAAAGAAGTCAACTTCTTTTTTGTTCTTTTACCCACGAAGGGCACCTCTTAGAAATGAATGAAGAACATTTTCCACAGCAATATCAAAACTTCATTCCAGTAAGCAGGGGAGAGAGGAGATAAGGCAAAAAGAATGAGCGTAAATAGGGAGATAGGGTTGTAGTGAAGGGAGTGGGATTATAGCAAAAAAATCCCACTCCCTTCACTACAACAGAAGTAAAACTAGCGGTAACCTCTGTAATAATGAAAGCCGCGGTTATACAGGGGAATGACGTGCGGATTATGATCCCACTCATCAAAGTAATGGGACAGATACTGAGAAGAGTTTGAAGCGCAAAGTTTGAATGAGGTCATCAGGGAGGGTGTTCCGAATGAAGACTTCAGGGGGCAGATCGTGGAGCCGGGTAAGGTACCTATGGGCGAGTGACAACCAACCAAACTTCGAATGTCAGCGATATTTATATAGAGTACTATATAATAATAAAGACAAAAATAAAAAATAATCTATAAACTTTTATATATTTAAAATTCCCCAAATTTTTGGTCGTCTTTAACGGTTGTATGAAACAATAAGTAAACCCAGTATTGTAACTTTTTAAATCCTACAAATTCAAGTAAAAGTATCTTTACTGGCATGCATTTTTTATTTCTTGTGTTTTGACAAGATTTTTACACTCCATTTTTTATGTTTAAAAAGTATGCATTTAAGTAAGGAAGTACTGTAAATAAATGTTAGGTTAAACAAAATTAATTAACTTCATTTTGCACGTTTGCATAGAGGAACTAAAACTTAATAGACCAAACTTTATATGTTTTAAATTGGTTTTGCATGCTTAAATGCATTTCTGTTTGCTTTTTACTTCATATCTAAGAAAACACAGTATTTACTCTGTAATAGATTTTTAAATATATAAAAACAATTGATTGATAACAGTTAAAAACTGTTTATTAAAGGCTACTGACTATGAAATATTTTTGTTTAATATTTTCTTTAATAAAGTTTTGCGGAAATGTTTTAATTTTTTTTTTTTCGACTCGATCCATAATTTCCATATAAATTGTAATTGCTTAATATTCAAAACTGTAACATGTAGTGAATTTACGGTATCCCTTTCCATACAAAATGTGCCATGCATTTTTAAAATTATTGAACTTTGCCTCAAATCCGTACTACCGCAAATAGATACATTGTACAACGGTTAAGAAAAACATGCTAAAATAATCGCAAAAAATATGTTAATATTATGAAATCATATTGAAAAGTTTAGAAATCGTGCAAGAAATGAAAAATTGCAAGTTCAAAAATGAAAATTCTTCTTTCCTTCCTTGTTTTCTCATACTCCACTCCATTGGCATGATCCACTGCAATTATCTGCAGAAAAACCAATGTTATCTCGGAAGTAGAGCCCAGAGTCCGCGTTTGCAGTTTTTACTGTAAAAACCAAATGCGGTACAATTTCAAGCGTTTTTCTGTTTTTCTGTTTTTACGTTATTTTTAATATTTTTTCATAATTTCTCCACTTGCATAATACGTATATTAAACATTGTTTTTTTATTAAATAATTAAACCGCAATTTAACTGAAATCAGTCATGGCCAAAAGAATTTAATTAAACGGGCTTAAAACGCACTTAAACGACAAATTAATTTTCGTTACCTTAAATACGCGTTTCATAGCCAAAATTTTTTTAATATCTTTTATATAAATTAAGGTATATGACCACCAGATTTTTATATTTGGTAAACGGAAACTGTTTTTATTTAAATGGAAGGTTTTTGTCTGTGAAATTTCGTTTTGAACAATGCCACTTGACATTACTGCCAGCGACAAAAGTGGCTTCAAGTGTTAGACACGTCTTAAAACATATAAAATCGTGTAATTAATTTGTAAAAATTTCAAGGAGAAAAGTCGAATATGTCTCCTGCTGATTTGTACTATAACAATTTAAAATATATTTTAAGTGCTTGACTATTAAATATTTATAAAAATTTCTATATTTACATTTATTAAATAGAATTCTTACAGAGGTTTTTTCGAACAGTAGTGAACTACAACAACAAAAATTTATTTTTTATATTATTTTAATTAATTGAATTTTTGGCTGACCATACACCTGTTTCGAGTATTGCCAAATACCCATCATCAGTGGTCTTGGAAATAATTCTTGTATTTAATTATTCGTATATAATTATTTTTGAGACTGCAAGTACCAGGAATCGAACTCGGGTCCTGAACCTCAGAATCAGTGCATCTTAACCAACTGATCGGAAGCCGTACTTAACTTTGTTGTTCGCATATTTTTCTGGAGTTTTGTTACTTTTTGCTATAAACGTTTTTATTAACAATTTTACTTGCTGTGTTTATATTAGAACGAAATCATAAACCAGCTGTAGAATAATTGAATTAATTAATTAATTATATATTTTTTTTTTTTGTTTTAATTTTTAAATGTTAAATTTCAATACTATTCTTTTCGTAGAGGCATTATTTAAATTATTAAAATAATTTGAGGCATTATTAGAATTCTTACTTAAGCAGTACACAGTTTTAGGCGACAGCTTGTCCCATGAAGAAAAGTTATTCGTTTTATCTATTTTTCAAAGTAGATCAATATTTGTTTTCATTACCATTTATATAATAGTTCCATCAATAAAGATTTTATCGAGTCTCCCGAAAAGTTTTAATACGTGTGGAATTCTATATAGTGTAATCCCATAAATTTGTCAACGTAGTGATCGTAAGCCTATAGTAAGCCTATAGACCAGAGGAAGTATTTGAATTACCAATAGGTGCTGATGTAATTTTAGTAAGCAATACAGATCTACAGTTCCCTTTCTCTCTGTCTTTCTCTCTTCCTCTCTATCCCTCTCTTTCTCATTCTCCCTTTTAGTAGACCGTTCAGATGTAGAGTTTTCTTACTCTTTCTTTTCCTTTCTCATATTCTCTCTCTCACTCCATAAAAAACTTTTTCTTTCTGTAGCTGCCCTATGAGCTATGACAGAATGATAAAACAGTAATAGAGGTAATCGAATGAAAAGTTTTGCGCAATTTCTATGGTTCTCTATAGGTTACCGTATTTGAATGAACCGCGAGCTATACGAGCTTTATCATAACGTTGGAATTGTTCAGTTAATTTGTTTTATTAAATTAAAAATTGTTTCAGTAAAAAAATGTTAAAAGCGACAGCCTAATAAACACAAAGTATGTTAAATAAAGACCATGTCTTTGTTGGAGTAATACTTCAGAAGCACTAACAGCACTTAGTATATTAGATAAGAAAACGTGAATCAGAGGTACCTGTAAAGCAGTACGTGAGTCGAAAAGCCTAAAAGGGTCAATTAAGCAAATAAGTATATTATATTCACGAAAATTGTTCTATCGCTATTAGATCAGGCGGTCTAAAATTTTATCACTGCTCTGCAAAAAATGACGAAAGTAGAATTTTGATATATAGTTTCATTTAGTTTCATACAGAAGACCAAATGGTCTTAAAAAGGTAACATATATATATAAGAGGAAACAATGGAAACTGGCAACTTCGACGACATCGCAATTGGTAACCTATGTCTTCGAGTGAAAGTATGACCGGCCCTATCCTGATGATGGCTTATATTCTCTTAAATTTTCAACTGTAAGGCTTTTTATTTTAATCGTATAACTTTTTATACTTAACTCGCAAAATATAAGCAATATGCATAATATAATGCTTCTAATAAAATTGAAAATTCTGACAACAACAATAGTCGATAATAGTTAATTCCATTTATATATAACTGTTATTTATGCGTTCGTTCTAATGTTAGCATAGCAAGTGCTTTGCTGCTGTTTGGAAAAATAATCAAAAGCTCACAACAACTTGTGTAGTCTCTACGCAGACAAGCCAAAAAACATTGACAAGGAATATTGACAACATCTACAAAAGATGTAGAGTAGGACAAAATATTTAATTAATTAAAAAATAATTTTTTTACTATATACTTCTTTCTATTCAAAAACATAATCACTTCGTCATAATTGACTTTAATCAGTTAAATTAGAATCTATTTTATTTTCTTTCTGCCGAATTATCTTCTTTTATTTATTCTTCATTATTTAATTTATTTGCTAATAAATTTATTAATTTAAATTAATTTAATTTACTTATACATGTGTAAATTTAATTTTACACTTACTGTCTTTAATAATTATTAAAGCTTACTAACTCGTTTTTTATTGCAAGCAATGGTTGCTTATAATTTTTGATTTATCATGTGAATAATATTTACTTAAGAGTAATATAATTTTATTTCGTATAATTAATTAAATTTTGCTTTAGGCAAAATTTCATTTTAAAATATAATAAATTTCGCAGACAAACTTAAAAAAACTTTAAAATAGCAAATGAGAAAAAATTTAAAACAAAAACTTTCTCGCGCGCTATCAGATAAATGTGCTTATAGTATTTTTGAATTAAATTTTAAACTAATGACATTATTAAGTAATTAATAATTAGCATAAAAAATTAAATTTACAATGCTTATATCATTAAAATAAGCGTTGTTTATTCTTTCATTGTAAAGATAATCCAATTATGGTAATATGAAGAAAAAAGCAATATATCTGTCAGAGTAATCAAATTCTGAAGTATTAAGTTTGATTGAATATTGATTTCAAGTGTTATTATGTACTAGGTATTATGTAGATATATTTATTTCGTATGTTGTATTACTTTATTTTTACTTCTAAGGGTTTAACATAGAATTTTAAATTATTTTTGGTATACACCATTAATTAATTTTAATTCGTTTAAATATCATTGATTTGTTGGTCCTTTTTCACGCTATCTATGGTCTACTATATCGGCAAACATCCTGAAGATTTCAATGTTTCATGTCGCATAGTACATCCAGCTGTCATTACGTTCTTTTCTGTTTCGTTAAATTGGCAATTAAGCAAAATACATGAGCATAGTCAAACAATATATTGTCAGATATCTAGGTTGACTTTGTCTAATTTGGACAAATAACGCTCTAGCCAAATTTATAGAACTGTCAGTTTGGTTTTCCTAATGGTAGAGTCGTTGATCTTTTTCAGAGTTGATTGTATACTGATCTTTCAATCTATGTACATACCAGTGCTATTCCTGTAGTACCACAATGAGCCATTATTTGAGTTCAAATGGGCTTTTTGAAAACAAGACAAACACTCCAGCCTATATACCTACTTTGTATTCATCTGGCTCTTCATTACTTTAACTACTGGACCATCAAATATTTTATATTTCTATGATTCAGCTTAACTCAAATATTGTGTGTACTGGTATGAAATGAGCGTTTTTTGGTTAAAATAAAACACTAATTATTAAAAGGAAAGTAAAAAACATTTTATTCAAAGTGTTGGCCATTGCTTTCTACACATTTTGACCATCTTTCTGGCAATTTGTGGATACCACGCCAAAAAAATTGTTCGTCTTTTAAAGCAAATCAACCAGACACCCAATTTTCGACTTCCTCGTAGGAATCAAAGTGCTGCTCAGCCAATGCGTGTCCCATCGATGAAAACAAATGGTAGTCGGAAGAAGCCAAGTCTAGTGAATACGGCGGGTAGGGTAGCAGCTCCCAGCCAAGTGTTTTGATTGCATCCTAAACCCGTTTTGCTTTGTGTGCAGGTGCATTGTCATGGAGCAGAACTACCTTGCCGTGTCTTCTGGCCCATTCTGGTCGTTTCTCGATCAATGCATGGTTCAAATTTATACATTTGTTGGGTTCATATCGACCAGCATTGACGGTTCACAGTTTAGCGGAGCTCGTGGGCACCACGCCTTTATGCGGTCCCACCAACACCACACAGCCATTGTCATATCTTGCGAATCGATGATCTGGTTGTGCACTTCGATGTTGATGAGTGCTCCTGGAATTTAACGCTAATTTTCCGGTTTAGACTATCTTAAAAGAATATACATCATGTTTTTTCGCCAATGTAAACAATGATGCAAAACTCATTTCTTTCGTGTTCTTGAGCAATAGTTTCACGATGAGAGTTTTTTCCGGTTTTCCATCTGTCTTTCATTCAATTCATGTGGCACCCATTTTCCACACTTTTGGATCTTTCTCATAGCTTTTAAACGGTCAGAAATTGTTTGTTGTGAAACATTTAACATTTCTGCCATTTGCTTTTGACCCAAAGTGTCATCTCCATCCAATATCGTTTGCAATTCGGCGTCTTCAAACTTTTTGGGGGTCTTCCACGTTCTTCATGGATTGCCCAACAAATTACACTTTCAAAAAAACAAATCTAAGTGTAGATTTATGGTAGATTCTTTGCATTTATATGATTACACTTACCCTTTAATCATACATTTCACTGTAAAGACACTTCTTAAAGAACTTGTTTATTTGCCTAAGATCATAGGTACTTTATTAATACTAATAATAAAAATGTAAGAGCATTTTCTGTCGAATTTTATAATAAGTTTAAACTTATGGTCTTAAAATTTGGATAAGTAAGGGGTGTAAGGGGCACATGTGGCATAAGATGATCTCAATTCTATATGTATGTATTAATATACATATATTTTTTGTGATCTATATGAGATCACAATTCTTACAACAACGAGAAAATTATTTCATTTATCAATATTTTTTTATTTACTTTAATAGTTAATCAACAAAATATTAACTTTAAAAATTTTGTTAATTGTCTAAAGATTAGTGAGCAATATTTTTAAAAAAATATTATGAAACATTACATTTAATATAAATTTAATTTTCTGCGTATTGCAACATTTACTTACATATAAACTACCCACGTTTAATAATTATATTTATGAGAATAAAATTATGGCAATACTTAAATAAATCAAATTTACTCAACACAGAAGATACTTGTAATCGTCTGAAATTTGCACATTTCGACTGCATTAGATTAAGAAATTAAAACCTGTACGCATATGTGTAATGAGAAACTGCTGTGGTTAGTGAGTAACTGAACTATGGGACTATGGATTCCATAACAAATTACATGAAACTTAATTGAAAATTTACAACCTGCACATACGTCACAACTTTTCATTTTCCCACAATTAAAAATTTCCAACTGCTTGAGTTGTTTTCTGCGGTTTTCAAGTGGCAAACTAAGATTTTGCAATTCTTTTAATTGAAAAATATAACATTTTAAGTTTATGTTATTGGCTGTGGGACTAAAAAATTTAATACTTGCAATAGAAAGGTATGAAAAGTTGCAAAAATTGTTTAACATAAAAATCATTTATTTTTATCCATGATTTTAAAATTTATAGTCCAACTTAATATTCTTAAAATAAGTACTCAACTTCCATAACTATTAAAAAAAAATTGATCTTATAACAGCATACATACTTACATTTGAATATTTACAATTACCATGACTGAACAATAATCATCAAAAATGTTTGTTTACTTAAAACATATTTTGAAATGAGTATGTCCAGAACAAGACCTTTGATGAATAAATGGTTTGTAACCGAAATAAGTC
>NW_024031857.1:0-13490 GCF_002237135.1 Teleopsis dalmanni | reverse complement strand
CCACTGGTAGATTACAGTTGACGACAGCACTGTTGCATTTCGAGTAATTGCGCGGGAAATTTAAAAAGTCACTGCCCTATCAAACCGCCCTCGTATATTTCAATATTTTTGAGTTTTGAACAATCAAGATACTGAAACAAATCTAAAACAAAGGACTTCATGCCTTAACGTTAGCGTAAAACTTATAAGTGTGATTTTATAAAACCGAAACATTTAAAACTTTTTAAACTTAAAAAGTCTAATACTTGCATTAAAGAAATGCTCTTTATTTACATCTTCCATTTTCATATTAAAAAAAATTATACAAGCAACACATCATGTATTTTTTATTTGACTAATTTGTTTATTCTTAATAATTAGACAGGATTGTGTAAGCGATTCGCGTGTACTAAGTGGAACAATATGATTGATATTCATCGTAGGATTAAAGTACCGTAAAATTTGATTTATATCTGCGCCAAAATGCTTAGCCTCTTTACTAGAAAATATGGGGAATAGGCACTGCGCCGCAATTGAACTTTGTCTATGAGTCTTGTTAGCCAAATACGAAAACTAGAAATTCAGGCTCCTTCCTGTGTAGTTGGTGTTATAAGATATTTTATTAAGTCGCATATACGAGCATAAACAAGACGCACATAAATAAGCTGGAGAAATAAGACAAAATTTGATAATAAAATAATAAGGAAAAGTAAAAGAAATGAATTTGCATATTCTCTTACATTTAGAGACTGTCCCAAAACTTATGCACCTCAGACCTCATTGCTAGCTACGGGTAACAAGATAAGAGAAGAAAAATATTGCTGCTAATGTAAATGTTGTTATCCGAAATGCAACTTGAAGTAGACAGACTAAGCGGCAGAAATGCATATGCATGTGTTGCACTTACTTACCCAAATTACGAACTTGAAATCGATAATGCTTAACTGGTTTCTTATGGAATTTGCATTTGAATCGTGCCTACGGCACAATTTGAATTTTTGGAATTGGGTGTGTTAGCGAATCGGTTGAGGTCATATTGTTTTCCGCTTAAATTTGCACCAATGTCAATTGATTCGTTGCGTGTGGCCCCTTGTATAGTATATGAAAAGCAAAATTATATTGATTTAATAAATTTTCTACTAAAAGTTAAAGGTAATGTAAAATTGTATGTATAGTAACTTAAAAAAATATATAAATTGACTACCTTAAAGCAATTACAGATAGCTCAAAACCTGGCTTTAAGAAGACTGTTTAAGATTCCATGGTATATTAGATCAACAGACATACATAGAGATCTTAGGATTGACTCAGTGAAAAAATATATCAGAGACTGAGCTCTAAAATTATTCACTAAAGTTGATACGCTAATTAACCCCGCCCTAACAATCCTCAAGTCCACTTTTGGATTCTCAGGAAGATATGCTGATTTAAGGTCCATCATAAACTAAAAGACAAATAAATGATATGATTTCTTAGCCTAGTTAAAGCCTAGTGTGGGATAGTGATAAGCCCCCCAGCCATTATAGAGTAAAAGTGCGTAATAGCACTGACTCAAGAACAAGAAGAAGAAGAATAAATTGACTAACAATGATTACTTGATTTGATAGTAAACGGCGAATCTAGAATGTAAGCAATCAATATATTACCTCGGAAGCAACATAACAAATAAAAGTCATGCATAAAAGGACGTCATTGCCAGAATAAATAAAGTTAGAGTTGCTTTTATTTAACTTAAAAAGATTTGCAGCCATATATCTACCATTACAAAAATCGGCATATTCAATATAAACATAAAATCAGCTCTATTTTTGGAAGAAAAACACAAAAGAGACCAGTGCAATCTAGTCAAAAATTCAGACTTTTCAAATAATATTTGATATATTTTTATTGGCCTCAACTAGAGTAACATAAGAAATATAGAATAGCAAATAGGTAAGGACATACTCACAAGAGGCCGAATAGTAGTATTTCTCGATAGGCACTGAGGTGAGACCCACTTTGGTGTGCCGGCCTTGACTTAGAGAGGAGACAGTCTAATGCAAATATCGTTATATTATTCACTTTTCTTATAACAGAGCTAGATTTGCATTGATGACGGAGACTCTATGCTCTACCAAGGAGGACAGTGTTATACATATTAACAATAATTAATACTAAAAATTATAAGTATGTAAATATATGCAAAAATCCATAAATACTAAATAAGAGTATTAGAATAATTTTCATTCCTTTTGTATTTGAATGGAATTTGCTATCAAATCAATTTTGACAATTCTTAGTCGTAAACTAAGAATATTTGCTTTTTAAAAAGTTCTTTTTAAGAATGATTTATATCTATATTCTACCAATGAATGTCAATTTTAGAAGTGGTTTCAAGTATTTGTTTTGATAATTATCGTACATCTCATCCAATTTCATTAATTATAAGCGTTTTCTTTTGTTGCGTTTTCGTTGGCGCCATTTATCTACTGTCTGTTTTTCTATTTGACACGATTTAGTGCCATATCTCTTATGGTTAAATCTACGCCTCATTACAGTGAAGATATTTTTAAATCGGTTGTGATATCGTATTCGCCATATAATTCATATAACTCATGATTATACATTATTTCGCAGCTATCTCCATAAATTGGATATGATGATAATTATATAAATTTTGTGGTAACCGAATAGATTTAGTTATTAGTTATGTACGATTGATGGTAAAATAATTGTATTAAGAACGCATATAATCGAAATGGGTTACAATTATGAATGAACGGAAGTCTAATTCATTACATATCTATCACGATAAAAAACCAAAAACTTCGCATATATAGTATGTTATATTTCCTAGCGACCTAGCGATATCTTCATGAGGAATTGAACACTGAACCACTCAAAAAATACATTACAAGAAATCGAACAGAAAATTAATTAAAAATATCTATAAATTTAATTTTTTTTATTTAACCAAAAACAAGACAAACAGTGTTTATGCATTTTTTGAATTAAAAATAACATTGCTTTGCTTTACATAGAGTTTGATCAAATTTCATCAGACATAGAGTTTGATCAGATTTCTAAAAGTTTAGTTAAAATGTAAATTCTTTAATATATTATGTACCCTACATACTTAAAATTTGTGTTTCCAAGTTATTTCAGCACAAAATATAAGTAAACTAATACTCATGAAGAGGATATATGTCAACCAAATCCATTTAAAATCCTTAAATTTTAACGAGTGTTGTTCATATCCGCCACTAAGATCCACAAAATTAATTTTTTCTAGTTTGACCATTTCGTAGAAACTCATAGCATACCAATGTTGATAAATTCCAGTTTCCTGCACAAGGACACAGAATTGTCTGAGAGGTTCTTTGTAAAATGAGTTCTCCTGTACAGCAAAAGCGTATAGTATGAAATTTGTAAAGGAGAGATCGGTAGAAAGACGAAATAATTTTGTAGCAAAATAATTCTGTTGTTCCTCGAAAACTGGCCAAACCGTCAAAGATATCAAATATGCATATTTAGTATTCAAAGCCTGCCTATAAGACTGAAACTCATTAAAAGTTTTGACGATTTTGAAGATGGGCTTATAATTTTGCCAAAAGGTTTCGCCAGCGTAGTATGTAATACGTGGTATGTCTTGTTCACAAACCATTATTTTCATATTTAGAGCGCGGACATCGTCAAAACTGTGAATCTTTTCTACTGTGGGTGGATCCGTGAGCAGCATTGTTAGTTTGGCAGTAAAAGCAGTACTAAAAAAGATACCAGTAAAAAAAAGTAAAAAATAAACGAATTTTAGATGCAATTTCGGTTTGCTTTCCATATTGAAAGATTGACCGATCATGCCACGCATTATTGTTGTATTGAATATAATTTGGAGAAGAAATTTACACCTGTTTTTCTTAGTCAAACGTTGTTTTGAAGTTTGTAGTGTTAATAGCAGTGATAACAACCAATGAATAACAAAAAGACAAAGATTTGTCTTAAGATTAAATATTTGTAGTAATATCATATTTGTAGGTACTGGGGGTTCAACTGGTATCATCGTCAGCAGTTTACCAATTTCAACTGGATAACTGAACTCGTTGATATTAAAGCCCTTCTGGGCTGATATGAGACTGATGGGTATATCCACTGTCTCATTACGTGCAGTTAGTAACAGTTCGGAATTGTGATAAACATTATGCGGTGTAATATTGTAAGCAAATTGTAGAGTGCAATTGTAGTATGCAGCAAAGTAATGCATAAATTTGCCAATATAGCCACCAATTTTCTGCTGGCCTGATTTATCGGTGTACAATATAGTGCGTGGCTCAAACAAATCGGGTAATGTAAGCAATATCTTGCCTTTCAGATTTGTTAGACGATTAATAAAAAACTTGGCTGCACTTGTTAGCTTATGTTGCTCCAGTTCGAAGGATGGAAATGGTGTGTAAGTGTAATAAATGCTTGTCCTATAAAAATCATTAAAAATGATATTGATATTTAATATTTTCAATGTTTCGCAGTATTTTAAAAATATTTCCAATTTTTTAAGTTGTAGTTTTTCTATAAATTCCTGATTCACAATCACAATTATTCGCACTGTGCGTAAGTGATTAAGATTAAAACTCAACAGATCCAATAAATTGAGGTCATTTAGTGTAGCAAGACACATTATAGCCAGCATTTCAGAATTGTAGTTATTCTTTAAGTACATAGTTTCCTCAGCACCCAAATTAATGATTGGCACCGGCCAATAACGCAACAAATGCTCATCAATGCAATCCTCAGCGCTTCGTGTTTGTAGGAAGATTGTTTTGTAAGATCTTTCGGCATAAATACCCCTTATTAAACTATGAAATTCACAGGTGAAGTCTACAGTTTCATTATCCACTTCAATATTTGCATTAATTGCAGTTATAAAAAGTAAAACCACAAAATGATGATAGACAAACATGTTACTGAAAATGCTTTTAAATTGTATGTAACACTTTTTGCATTTCATCACAACTTCTTATATTTATAGAAAACTTAAATTTATTACAAAAGCTAAACCATTTCTTCTATTACAGATGAAACTATTTTGATTTTACTGCTTTTAATTAATCAGTTGAATAAATAACGTCTAGTCGGTATTTTACATGTGAAATATCAACTACATTGTGTTTCAACGAAAAATGAAATTAAATTAATCCAAACAATAAAATATAAAGCATTTTTCATATAAAAAAAACACGTGTCTGCTTTAGTACACGAAATTTGACGCCATCGAAGACGGTCGATGACCACTTTCTTCAGTTTAAACAAATAAATTGCAGACAAAATTTGTCGCATTTTGTCAATAAAATTCTGAAGTCACATAAATTCAATTAGATGTTATCTTTGCAATATAAATAAATAAAATAAAATATTTTTATATATAATACAATATTATTTGATACTTTTGAAGGATATTTAGTAAATGAGGTTTACAAAAGTTTCTTACCTTTGGAGTGATTAGCAACGTGTTAGAGGCTGACGGAGTCTTATATAATCTGTAGGGCATATATTGACCGACAAGACTATAAGAGCTTATTTATATCGAAGTGATGAATATCAAATAGTGGATATTATTTTTGGTGTTATGTTATACAAGCGTTTGAAAATGTTGGACACCACATTTAATTTACTAGAAATATTATACGCTTAATTAAGACAATATTTTTCACATTATACTACAATATATAAACTGTATGTTCTTGATTAAATATGGTACTTTCTACAATTTGAATGTTTTCTGACTCTAGTAAGAAAAAAATGTGTGGTTTTGCTTCTAAAGAAGACATCCTAGGCAATGGTAGCGTGAGTAGGGAAGTTGGTCTATCATGTCTTGAACGTCAAGTACGCCAAATAGTCTCACAATGAGTATGCGTTGGTTGGTTGGTTGGTTGGAGTGGCGGCCCTGTTTACCAAGAAAAAGCCCACTTAAGCACAAATAATGGCCCGTTGTGGTACCACAAGGAAAGAGCGATGTTCGTATATAGATAAGGTGATCAGTATACGACCAACGCCCAACAGAGAGGCAACGACTTCCCCATTAGGTGAAAGAAAACCAGCCCTACAGTTCTATGAATCTAGCTAGGTCCCTCACATTGTAGGATGACAGATCAGTCAGATCGGTCAGAAAAGGGGCCCCCAAGATTTTTGATCTTCTTCTGGCTAAAGATGGGCACTGACACATGAGATGAAACACAGTTTCCTCCTCGTCCTCAGAGCCACAACCGCGACAAAGGTCATTATAAGGAAGACCCAGTCTCATAGCATGCCTCCCTATTAAACAATGACCCGTCAGCACCGATACCGTAGCACTGAGCAGATCTCTCTTTAGTTGGAGCAGCTGACTTGTACGCTTTTTATCCAAGTTAGACCAGATCGACCTAGAAATGTGACAACTGGGCTCACTTACCCATTGTTGCTGAGCAATGCTTAGATATTTTTGTTTAATTGCCAGTTTAGCTGTTGCAAGTGGAACACCAATTTCTAATAAATGAATATCAGGGAGAAGAGCCCCCGTCTTGGCAAGCTCGTCCACCCTGCAGTTACCCGCAATATCCCTATGACCAGGAACCCAGATAAGTTGAACGTTAGCACACATAGCTAGGTCATTGAGAGAAACACGGCAATTTTGCGTAATAATTGATGAGACTGAGGTGCTTACCAGTGATTTAACGGCAGCCTGACTATCCGAGAAAATCGAATAACTTTCTACAGAGGTACAATTGTCGAGGATCCATTTTACAACATAATGGATAGCCATTACTTCTGCTTGGAAAACACTACAGTAGTTAGGTAGTCGAAGCGAGACACTAAGACCTAATCTTTCCGAGAAAATGCCACAGCCGACTCGTTTGTCTATTTTGGAGCCATCTGTGTAGATATCTATTGTATTAGGGGTAGATACTCTTCCAAGGGTCCAGTCTTCTCTGCTAATGAGTATGCGTACTTTCTATATATTATAGTAATGCAAACTCCATTGTATCTTATATAGAATTATCGTTTTGGCATTAAAATTAAATAATTATCCAAAATTTCAAATGTTTTAATGGATTATTTACTTTCATATATTACCAAGTATTTTTTTTATAATTTTTTGAATTCCTATTCTTTATTTTCATCATCCAATCACTAAAGTAATAAAACTTCCAAAACTTACTTTAAGTTTTATTAATTTCTACTTAGCTAATTGCTTTTGTTTCAAATCGATTTTGATTTAACATTATTACGATTAAAGCAACACACAATTTCATTTCATTGGCCATTTAGTTTTTTAATCTCTCAAATTATTAATTTTTGTGCAAACAGACAAACATTACCCCGATCATATCAATGATCTGGAGGATGTAACTTAACAGAACTTGTTCACTATTGAAATTCCGACGTTGACAGTTAGTTAGGTAGGCATGCAATCACATTATTCTATAATGACTTTCATCATGGTAACGGCTTTGCTGACTATATCGGTGTTTTTATCTTTTAGTCTTTCTAGTCTGGTGTATAAGCAACGTTTATCCGTAGTATTCGAACTCAAGTGAGCTTTGGTGCATAAATCCGTCCTCTAAACTAACTGTACAGATACTCTACCTCAATACTAGTTAGTGTCGTAGCAAATTATAAACGGTTTCAAACTTATTCCGCAAACTAAATAATAAAATAAGTCATATAACCCAAACCATTGATTGTAGCGATTTGCTATATCCTTATCTAACTACTGCAGATCACCTATCCGATTTCTCTGATACGATATGGGTATTTAAATAAAAAAAATTGTAAAAAATAAACAATTAATGGTATCGCAAAAATTCAATTAGTAGCTGAGCGTTTCAATCTCATATATTTAAACAATACAATAATATTATATTTTAATATGCAGGATATTGTTAAAACTGTTAGGAAGATGGTATTTAAGATAGTAAAAAAATTAAAGATAAGATAACGATTATTTGTAGGTAAAATTTACAGAAATAAATATTATTTAATATATATTGCTAAAGTTCTAAAGTATTCTGAGAAGCATAGTGTATAGAGTTAACTTATTGTTTTATTCTTGTCTGGTAGTATCTACAGCAGATTTTAGATTGATTTTACTTCACATCTATAAAAATAATTTCTACAATTAAATCTCTTAAAAATCAAAAGGCACCTGGTTATGACCTCATAACTGCTGAAATTCTTAAAAAACTTCCAGATTTTGCTTTAATATTTATTACCCATCTTTTAAATGCATCCTTATTAAAAAGTTGCATCTCAGCTCAATGGAAAGATGCAGAAATAAAGATGATACTAAAACCAGCTGAAGATGTAAAATCCTGTCGTTCAGTAAGTCTCTTTTCCATTCTTTTAAAAGTTCTTGAGAGACTATTTTTAAAACGTCGAAACGAATAACTCCGAATCACCAATTGGGATTCAGAAGAAAACACTCAACCATTGAGCAAATTCATAGAATTGTTGAAAAAATACAGACCACTTTCGAGTGAAAAGAATATTGCTCAGCAGCGTTTGTGGACATATCTCAAGCGTTTGATCGCGTATGGCACCAAGCACTTCTTTTCAAATGTAAAAAGCTTTTGCCACTTAACTATTTATATGTTCATAAAATCGTATCTATTAAAAAGATTCTTTTATGTCAACAATGAGAATGAAATGTCTTCTCTACATGATATTAGAGCTGGAGTACCGCAAGGCAGCATACTCGGTCCAACCCTTTATCTGCTTTTCACATACGATTTACTGAAGAGGGTATGAATTGTAACCGCTACATTTGCAGATGACACATTTATCCTGGCGAGTGCAAACGATCCCTCTGTAGCTTCTTTCAAATTACAAGCTGGTCTTGATCGTATATCAAAATAGTTGCAACATTGGCGCATGAAAACAAATGAAACAAAATCTACTCATGTTACATTCACAATGAGGAAAGATGCCTGCTCAGAAATTAAACTTAATAATAATAATAATTCCGCAATCAAACTGTGGATGCACTTAGATAGACGTCTGACATAGAAAACACACAAATTTAACAAAAGAAAATCCCTTGGGATTCAATACAGAAAAATGTTTTGGCTACTGAATAAAAAATCTTTAGTAGCTCTAAAAAATAAACAGATTTTATATAAAAGTGTGCTAAAATTAGTATGGACCTATGGCATTCAACTATGGGGAACAGTCTCAACATCCAACATAGACATTTTTCAAAGATTTTAGCCTAAAACTTTACGAGAAATGGTAAATACTCTATGGTATGTAACTAACATTCAAATTCATCGGGACCTTAGGATAATCCCTGTAAGAGACGAAGTAAAAAAGGTAGCTAGAAAATGAACAAATACAAATTCATCCCAACATCTTTGCTTCGAATTTAATATCCCCCGTCAACAATTTTTACGAGACTGAAAAGGAAAACGCCGCTTCAGATATTATAATAAAATTCTTAATTTAAAAAGAAAAGAGTAGCTCTCTACAGGGAGAACTATCTTAATTGTAAATGATCATGACTTAGTCTTTATTAAAAAATTGTAAAATGTCACCATGTTATGTGACAGAATACATATAAAAAAAACATCTATTAAATGGAGCAAAATACAAAAATACGTCGTTAATATGTTGTATAAAATAAATACACATTAGTTGTTACATTTTTTAATTAAGAAATATAGAAACAATTATTAATTTTTAATAATTATTTATTATTTAATTTGCAGAAAAAAATTTCCAATAAAAACACTATTATACATATGAACATAGCTACATCATAAACTATCCAAATATAATAAAAATCGCTTAAAACTAAATGCCGTTGCTTGTATGATTCGCTTAAGTCTTCGATAGAAATGTGTCCCATTGCTACAAGATCGTAGAATACCATACCATTCCAGTAAAAAAATAAACCAGTTTCGTGCAATCGGAAAATTAAATTATCTAGAAGATCCGTGTAATAAGAATTTTCTGCTGTCGGAATGGAAAATATGACAAATCTAGAAAGGTGCATTTCCTCTGACTTCCGAAATAGTTTTCTAGCGAAGTACTTTTGCTGTTCTTCCACTATACGCCATGTTGTTGTAGTAACCGTGTATCCATACTGAGTATTTAAGCTACGACGATTATTTTGAAATTGTGCAAAACTCTCAATAACATAAAAAAGTTTTTCGAATTTGTGCCAAAATTCAAAATTTTTATTTTTTCTAATTAATGGCAGTTCAGTATTAGCGACTTGTATCTTTAAGCCGTGTACCACAGCATCGTCAAAACTTCTTATTGGTGCTGAAGTGGGTGGTGTAGTTAGTAAGCGTACAAAATTTGCTTGATATGCAGTGCTGAAAAACAATCCTGCGCATATAATAAGGATATATATGAATTTCATAAATTTACTGTCGTTTTTATGCATTTTAAAACTTTGTGCCAATTCCCCACGTATAACGCTATCATGAAAAAAGAAGTTAAATATGAAAATGTGGGACTTCACAACACCGATTTTTAACTCTTCCAATGTAAGCAATATAGACAGTAGAAAAATACTGCAAAAAATAATGAAAACAATTTTCAGAGAGAAAACTCTTAAAAACAACTTTTTTATGGGAACATAAGGTTCATTCGGTATCATTATATGCCATTTGGATATTTCTATAGGGTATGTAAAGGATATATTATTGCCACGTAATTGTTTCGATAAAGGTCCAGATATGCTAGCACCAATCTCAATTGTACCATTTGCCACAGCTTCGCGGATCTCAAAGCTGTGCACAACAAAATCGTTTGATATATTATAAGGAAATTTTAGACTGCAGTTGTAGTAATCTGCAAAAGTGTGCATGAGATTGCCCACATATCCTTTCATGCTACGCACACCTTTTGAATCAGTGTAGAGCATGGTACGAGGTATTATTTGATCGGGCAATGTTAGTATTTCCGTTCCCTGTAGATTTTTTAACTGATTTGGATAAAGTATGGATTCATTTTTAAGAGATAATTTATATATACGCAGCTTGGGAAACTGTGTGTGACTATAATATTGATGAATTTTGTAAAAATCTCTTGCGAAAACAATAATATTAAGTAATTTATTTTCCTCGCAGATCCAAAAAAATTTATTAAGCTCCAGTTTTTTATCGTCTACGGCAGTTGTGTTTTCATTCAGAAGAACAAGTATGCGCGTCTTTCTCATCTGCTGCAAATCATTAGCCAAAGTATGTAATAATTCCACATCGTTTGTGCTTCTCATACATGTTACTACCAACATAGCACTATTCCGATTAGCTCTGAGATTAATTATTTCATTTAAATTGAAGTTCAGGACAGGAGCATTCATTTGTTTTTCAATATTTTCTACTACACAATCGTTAAATTGTCTTCGTAGTAAAAAAATGGTTTCATACTTTTTTTCGTCGTGAATCCTGTTTAAAATTTTTTTAAATTCAACTTCATAGTCCGTATTAATACTTGAATATTCTATAAATCCATTTATAAGTTCTATATAAAGTAGTCTAAATATAAAAATATATATGTAAACTTTCATTTCAAACTTTTTAAATACAAGCACTTTTTGCTAGACGAGCCAATAGTCTTCTAATAAATTTTTCTACTACCCAGCCAGTAAAATATTTTAGGGACTTTTATAGGAATATGCATAATAAAGTGATTGTAATGAAAACAAATTAACTGCTAATTAATTAAATCAATTATCAACACTAAACTAATTAAATAGCATTAACTGCATAATTTTAATCATTAAGTTTTGGTAATTATTTTTATTAAAATAAAAAGTATTTAATTCATGCACTAACTTTATTATGACTAAAGTTCATAGCAGGATAAAATTTCCATGAACGAGAGAGCAACTGTTCATTTGAGTGTCATACCCTCCTGCATTCAATTTCAATTTTAATTAATTAAAAATAATGACATTAATATTTTACTATTTAGCAATGAACTTAAATAATCTGTTAGGCATTATGGATTTAACTCGAATGCCAAAAATATTATCAGTTCTTTTGTTGTTGTAGTTGTCGTTGTTGTGATTTGAGTTAGTGCTATTGCGTACTTTTACTCTTTTGTGGCTGGGGGGCTTATCCCTGCCCCACACTAAACTTTAACTATACTAGAATCATTACCATTTATTTATCTTCTAACTGATGACGGACCGAAGATCAGCATATCTTCCTGTGCGTCCTGAGGTGGACTTAAAATTTGTTAGGTTTGTTAATGTTTTATTCAAGATTTAAATAAATAATAAATAAATAAATATTCAATATTTCAAATGTAAAATTTTCGTTTTAGATAACATATAAACTTAACATTCCTCATTACATACCAAAACTCATGACCAATATGCGTACAAATCATGAACAGTGAAAAGCTTCCCACCCCTTGATGAGAGGGCCTAATAGCTTTTATATTACCTTATGTTGCTACGATGCCATATAAAGAAGGCAAGAAACTACCAATGAATATAGCTTAAAATAATAAATAAGAACTTATTTCTTCCATTTTCACATCCGGATTTGGATGTACTAGTCACCACATCCAAACATCGTCTCATAAAACACTTTCTTCAGTCATTTAATACTCGTATTATTTATTAACCCCTTACACCAATAGATCTATGTTGAATGTATTTGATGTAAACCACTATAAGTAATTATTAAAACTGACAAGGAAAAATTTGACCACTACTACCAAATGCAGTCATTTCGATGGGCCTTCTGTTATTATGCCTAATTATTTAGCAAGTGATAAAAGTCGTCTTGATTAATAGGATAATGAAAACATTTGCACTAATCTTCTCTTTTGCCATAACCATCATTTGACTCCAAATTCATAGTATTGAAAAAATCTTTTGAACACAGATATAATTCAGTAGAGTTTCTTGGTAATTTTGTGAGTATTGGAAAAGATCTCAAATTGTAGGTCTGAAACCATTTATTACTCGAGATGACAAAATTCCTTAAACTTTTTAAATGCGGTTAAATTTTTTCTACAATATATATTTTCTCTTACAAGCTTTTTTTATTTAAAATCTTATTTTAGCTTAAAGTGGAAAGGATGCTGTTCACAATCATAATAGAATAGTTTCTTTATAGATCGATTATAATTTATAAAGCATAACATTTTACAGTAGATGCTTCTCATTTAAGAGCACGGAATGAGTTTTAATCAGTAAAGGTACAAAAAACCTTTATAGTTCCTTTATAAAAGCATCAAGTTGTGGCAAAAGGATTACGTGAAATTAATCCGATATCATTTGTTTATACTGTTTATTTAAAAAATATTTAAACCTTATTATTGTAAGGTTTAAAGAAAATTGCTTAACTTATAACCTCTTGAATCAAAAATTAATTATTAAATTTATTGTATTTCTAAACAAACCTGTAAACAAAAAATTGCATTGTGTCGCATTTTGTTCATATATACTAAAATTATATTTTTTGCCATACTGGCCAGATAAAATCTTATTTTAAAATCTTCATTAAAAAACATAATGCTAAATGTATTCACTACAGATATAC
>NW_024031856.1:0-13502 GCF_002237135.1 Teleopsis dalmanni | reverse complement strand
GACCAAAGTCACATTGTCCTTTTCCAATTTTTTATTAATTTTGCATTAAATCCTTTATTCCGAATTCTTTCAAATGCATCATTGTTCTTACTTTTGTGGTCGATTGAAAGGACCATTTGACTTATTAGTCTGTAATTTTCTTAACTCAATACTCTAACCATACTAATCAGTACTGACCAAAGTCACATTGCCCTATTCCAATTTTTTATTAATTTTGCATTAAATCCTTTATTCCGAATTCTTTCAAATGCACCATTGTTCTTTCTTTTGTGGTCGATTGAAAGGACCATTTGACTTATTAAAGTGTCCTATTTGTTAGAGAGGTAGCAGTGGAGCTGCGTAGGAAATATACTAAGCCAGTGTAAGGTCATCAGTTCAAATGTTTTGTCAAAACACTGCAAGCACTTTTTACATCACAGTTTAGTATTCGTCTAATATCAGAAGAGAGCTTTTCTATTGAATTCTTACCTGTTCACATAGATCCTAAAACATTTTTGCACTTCCATGATATCACGGTGAGAACTGCAATCATTTAAAATCTTGAGATGAAAACGTTTTAGTTTGAAACATAAGTCTGTTAGACGTTAGGTAGTATATTATTATACACAGTATATAGTGACTTATTGTCTGAGATTGACTGAAGTACCAAGGTACAATCCAGTCTTGTGGCATTAAAAGTAATTATACAGTACTTGACAGTACTTTTTTCATTTATATAGAGAACCATGTTAATTGTTTTTTGTAGAAGGTAGTTCCAGTTTTTTAAAACAAACCAATCTATTGCAGATTTTTGATATTTTTTTTACAAAGTATCAATAACCTTTTTGTAACCTTAAAAAATATGTCTTTGCAGTATTAAAAAAAAATTTAGGAACATTCGATAGTTTTAAGAAATAATCTATGAAGATAAAATTTAGTTCTTAAAAAAAAAATATGTTAAAAAAGTGAACTTAATTTATTTTCTATAATATTATGCTTCATATGGTTTCTCTAGTTTAACTTTTAGTGCGATAGGAGCAAGATATAAGGATCTTTGAGCTTGACTTTCCATACTATCTCATACATAGAGATATTTGCTATAGAGACGATATTGTTAAATTAACAAAAATGCAGAATTAGTGCTTGATGTGTCATAGTCTAAGAGTATGCTAACTGCGTGTGAAAAGTCTGAGCGAAAAGTGTGATCAGGAGCTAAAGCTCATCACTTATTGTAATATAAATCGTAATGATAATCATTATAATTTGAAATTCACGGTTTGTTGTTCTAAAGTAAGACTCGAATGTCCATGTATCAGTACTACTTTTTGCTAGCATTTAAATATAATCTTTCTTATAAAATAATAATAAAAATATGTTCTATCTATGGAACGCATATTAGAAATGGTATACATTTAGATGTCAATTGGTGTTCCTAATCCCAATTGGAAACGTAATTAGAGTTAATGTTAATGGAGTTGTGGTTCTGTTGGGGACTGTGTGTGTTCAACTTGTCGGTGAATTCGTTAATAAGAATTTTTAATAATTATATTGTTTTTTTAAAATATAAAAGTAAAACAAAGTTTTATATTGTTGAATGTATCTTTTCCAACTGTGTTTGCTAATTTTTGGTATGAATATATGGAGAAAATAATTAATTTAATTTGAACTTACTATGAGATACCAACCCAAAGCGTCGGCAGAAGGAGAATATAAGACTTGCGAAACAAGAATTTCATCATCGTAGCAACTACTTTACCTTATAATTAAATAAAAAATTCCCTGTTTAAATTAAATCGTATTTTTTGCCTTCCTCCGATTCATGCAAACATCGTTTAGGTTTCCCAGAGGCTTTAATAAATTTTCTATCAAAATACTACGATCTGACTTTCAGCAAACTAGGAGCAATCATCATGAAATCATTTTGATTGAGTTTTATTTATTAGAAAATAACTTAATAAACTTAAAAGTTACCTTAAATGGCTTAATGCTTTCAAATTATTTCCATCAGTTAATGATAATTGAACTTATTTCAATGCCAGTAATGGATTACAATGTGAGTTTAATAGTATCTCATTAGGGAAATATCTTGTAATTAATCCTGATTAAGGAAAAGTTTCATTTATTTTAGCAAGTTTATATTTAGGAATTAAATTGAATAGCTTGTTTGAAGCTCAATCCAAGTTCGATTATTTATTGGAAATTTTCTAGGTAACTTAATTTAGACCTGATATCTAATTTTCCGCTAAATCAGCAATTTTGTTTCGGAACTTAGCAACTTATACGAGCGTTACGACTGCGAATCATCAACACTTGCCACAGAAGCAACTCATCAGCATCGGATTACATTTCATAATAACTTAGTGTGTAATTGGCGTGGAGTCCACAATTGAGTTTTACATTTAATGACTTTTTACGTACGTACGAGTATCTTTCAAAATGAAAATAAAAAAAACCAACTTTATTACATACTTTTTCTTAATCAATTTTGTTTTATTTTGTATCTGCAACAGCTAAAAGTTCATTCAATAAAACATAAGTCACGCATTTTATGCGATCGCCTTGGATTTGCAGTCGGCAAACCAAGCACCAAACGCAGTCAGTGGTTAGCAACAAGCAACAAGCAACAAACAACGAGCAACCGAGCAATAAGCAACTAGCAACTAGCAACTAGCAATCAGCAGCAACTAACTAGCAACCTTCTCTTTTTCGTTCGTACTTGATGAAGTTGGGCAGACAGTGGCGCGCAGGTGTTACTCTATTCCAGCGATTGCTTCCAATTTTTGTTGTTGTAGCAGTGCAGGGTTAATGATAAAATGGCGGGCGTATATCGATTTGCCAACTATAAAAAACCTTTCAGAACATAATCCAGTACCACGAGCAAGTTCTCCTCAGACATAAGTATTAGTGATCAATGTCGTTTGTTTATACATTGCAATGATTTAACCATTACTAGGCATTACGCTTGCAACTATCATTACCATCAGCAACAAAGTAGCAAATAGTCTGGAGCTCCAACAGAAGCTAACAGTGGCAGTGGCAGTGGCAGTGGCTATGGCAATTACGGTTCAACACTGAGGCATCGATTTGGAATTGTTGCGTGGCAAATACTTTAAACAAATTACAATTTCAATTGGAAAAATTGTTATGGCAGCCAATTGTGCATTCGTGGCTCATTTTCAGGCTGCTTCGCTGTATATCGGTAGCCGGCTTTGATGAAGATGCAGCCAGCCCCATTCTCCTGCTACTCAATGGGTATATCGCGCTGCGGTATGCGGAATTGCACATTTGACAAAGTGGTTTGAACTGATTCAATGAAAAATTTATAAAATTTGTCAGATTGTTGCGAAAATTAACTGCTGCTGCACACCAGCGTACCGCAGCCCCCATTAACTCTTCAATTGTCAGCAGTGCAGCGATGATTGGTATATGCTGCATATTACGTTGCTGTGCTTCACTCAAGCATTTATTGCTTATGTAGCTTATGTTGCTCATGTTGTTCATGTACTCCATAGACCATAAATGAGAGGCTTAATTAAAAAAATTAAAAAATTATTTTCAAATTAATTCATTCGATGTATGTGCTCGCTAGATCGCTAGATCACTGAGATCAATGAGAGCATCAATGAAATTCAATTATAGTAAGAAAAGCTCAATAGCCGCTGTGCGAAAAAAATGCATTAAAATAATTAAGCAATTTTATTTTGTTGCATTTAATAAAAAATGTGAAAGAAATTATTTATGTTTTGGCTTGGAAAGGAATAGGAAAGGTTAATGCGAATAACAAGAAATTAATTATGTTTAGTAATGTAATGAACGAACCACCTATTGATTGTCTGCGCGCATTTTCTAGTAAAAATTAAATAGAAGTAGAGAATTAGCTACCAATACACATAATGTTTTTACGCTGATGTCTTCAGTTAGTAGAATATTATGGTTTTGTTGAAAGGCGGGTTATTAATCTGAATTCAGGGCAATCTGAAGGTAGTTTTCAATGTATTGGAGAAGTACTCATTGCAGTCAGATCTTATGATTTACTACTACAGTAAGATGAAACTATGTCAGAAGTATAAATTTTTTATTTCATATAATATATGAACAAAATCACGAACTACTTGTGTTTCATTATTAAAAATTGATTATTGATTAATCAGTGCATGTAATAATTTTTTATCGATATTTGGCGTTCTTGTGTTTTTAAATCAAATATTTATTCTAATTAACCGTTTCTTAACCCAAAAAAAATATTGCAAATTTAAAAATATTATACTAAAATGCTATTTTATTTATTTTTTATGATTTATTGCTAAGTAAGCCCCAGCAAACAATCACAATTAAATCGTGAAGGTGTGTTTTTGCTAATTACAGCAGAAAATATTCAGACGACACTTACACGATATTCGCCCTTTGCTACTCCACCTCTCCGCTGCACTTCAAAAAAATATATAGAGAGAAGGAAAATTAAGTGAAATTTTGACTATCCAAAGCGCAGACATCTTCTAGCCAATTAAGAAACCGCAGTGCGGATGCAAATACATGAAAATGTGGTAATTAGAAAAAATACTTGTATTGCTCGTCCCGATATGCCACTTGCAGCAGTTGCCACACATTGTAGAGGTGGCGCTGGTGGTTTTGCGAAATAAATTTCGAAAAATTGCATCAAAAATTAATTATAATTTATACAGTTTAGTACGTCACCGCACTTTGCCTCGCTGCCAAGTAAATCTACAAATAACAACAACATCAGCAACTGTCAGACAAGCAACTAATTTAGTGACAACACACCAGCAACAACAGCAGTGCAATAAGATTTCATTTTGCCCGCCACACTCAACCAAACTCTTAGAATAGTCGAGGCAATAAATTCTGAATTTTACCACAAATCATAAACAATGCGATTGCTAAGGAAAGGTTGAATGCAACAGATTAAAGCAAAACACTGCTACTATAATCTGCAACTCATATTTTGCTGCAATGTGTTTCACCATTTCAGTTGCTGTCAACTTAGAATGGAAGGGGATGAAGAGTTTACTAAAGCAGCAATAGTTTTGACCCACGTGACTCTACTAAAATATTTGTGAATTTTTAAAGTTCTATCTCTAATTGTCTGATTTTCACCAATTATAATTGTAATGCTGTCATATTTCAATTTTAATCCATACGATGAAGTTATGTTAAAATATTTGATACAGCTTTCGTCCTCAGAGATCAAAGTGAAAAAAACGCTTCAAACTAGCTTTTTGGGGTGCTCAATAGTTTTTTTTAATTCCTAATACAATAGAAGCTCACTTGGGTTTTTGGGTAATTCGAATTTGCGAAAAGTTCTAATTTGTAGACGTGTTTTATTTAATTTTTTTTAAATTATCATAAAAGTTTATTTCAGCCGCATAAAAAGTTTATTTAACGGCTGAAAGCAATTTTATTAAGCTTTATTGTGTAAAATATAAAGTAATGTTTGCTTGTTTTTTAGATTAAGTCAGATTCTTTACAATGTGATCGGTACTGAGAGTTAAAAGATTGGTCATGTGATCAGTGGGAAACGAGTCATTCTTTTTGCACCACTTTGTTAAGATATTGACACTTTCAATCGCTTTAGAATAAGACACATTTGGTGTGGGATTGCGAACGTCATCTTCAATGTTACTTGAAATGCCATTATTGGCATTAAACTCATATTCCGATGCGTATTGAACTTGCACTTTTGAATGCGTTTCGTTAAAGTGCGTATCTTGAATACTCCCCCTTTATTTTTTTTTTTAAAAAGTAAGAACACTTTTAATGACTTACTTATTTATACCAAACTTAAAAATAACAGACAGGAGAATTCGCTTAAAAATTCCTTACAACCAAAAGATCTAATTTTAGAGCTTTTAGTGCATACAATGTATTGAAATTTTTTGGTTCTAATTTCTAAACAATTCGAATTAGTAAGAGTTCTATTTTGCAATACTCTATCGTATATATATAAAAACTTTAACTGAAGTTTCTGATCCATAGCTGTACTTAGAAATAATATTAGGTGAGCGAAGACATGGATTTAACTAATAATATTCCTTTTCCTACCCAAGATCATATCACTTTCATATACGTATATGTAATTTAATAATGTATTAACATAGTAGAATGAATATAAAATAGTATATAATAATAATATATTAAGGTAGAAGAAATAAAGTGACCTCCTGCCTCTATCTGTTGATACCCCTTTCCAAGTCACATAAATATTGTAGTACCTTCTCGGTTGAATCACTTTTACCTACTTCTGTACTAACTAGTTACCAACGTGGATTGATTTAAGTTCCCTTCTCACCAATTGGCCAATTAAAAATGGTCAAATCTTACCATTGCACTCTTGTCAAGAATTTCATGACCCATTTACTCCAAATATATAAATTTATATATAATATTTAGATCCCAAGAAACAATATTTAAGTCCCGCATCCTTCACTAACACCCAATTTCCTTGCTACACGTCCATGCTTTCTGGCTCAGATTACCCTAGTCCGCTAGGTATTAAGCCTTTTGCTTTAATCTCTCTCTCTCTCATTCTCTCTCTCTCTTGATTACTGGAATGGGGTTGTACCCGCTGCACACGGCTGTAATCTTCCATATTCATTCCTAGGAGGTGATTTTAGTGGGTTCAAGTCTCACACTGCGGCTTTCGATGCTTTCCACCTATTGCAAAAAAAAAAACAATATGTTATAACAATATGTTATATAATATGTTTACAACAAATAATATCGATTATTACGTGAAAATGAATCACAGGACGACATTGTATCTAACCCAATGAAATTTATATGGATCAAACTTAGTGCACTTGATTCAAATTCAATCGTACTATTTTTCAACTAACTTTACGGAAATTTAATAAATTACAGTCTAAAAATCCGACGACTGGTTATAAAACACCTTACCGTCCTCCCAAGTTTATGCCAGATGTGGCATCGAAAAGGCTGTCAACTACTTAAGGGAGGTAGAATTTCTTCCAATGATTATTGTAAGTGAATATTGACAACTTACGTTTATATTACCAATTTTTGCTTTATAATTACAGAAGAGCTTTGAAAATTTTAACATTTTATTAAACAAAGAGATTATAAATCCAAATGCAATTCTGAAGATGCACTGCATTTAGAATTATTTTGTGTCATTCTGCAATTTTTCTTTGGTCGATCGTCTGCCAAAATTCTGTCAAAACCAGAAACAAATAAGCCGAATAAATTTGAATGTGAATTTATTTTACATTTAAAAAAAATAAAAACAAAAACAAAAACAAAAACAAAAACAAAAGCAAATGTTTCAGTTGTGTTTATTGTTGTAATTACCGCTGCTGCAGTCGGCTTCGCAGCTGACTCGCGTTTAGTTGAGTTGAGTAATTTGTCATTTTGATGTGATGTGGTTGAAAGATGGAAGATGGAAGTAAAGCAAAATAAAATTAATTTGGCTTGTATGCGTGGGCTGACGCGCACGCCACTCGCCTATTAATTGCATTAAAATTTATTGGGCAGTGTTGTTGTTGCTACTTTGATACATGTATGAAATTTAAATGAAGTTGTCAACACTTCAACTAGACAGACACTCGCTGGTACGTTCAATTCAAAGGTGTGAATATGCGTGCTAGCCTCCTCCTCCTCTTCCTCCTCTTCCTCCTCCGTTCCTCCGTCTCTTGTAGGTGCGAATTATAATTATCCCATTAAGGTTAATGACTAAAATAGTTGCCCATTAATTTCTGCTAAGCAGCACGGAAACAGATGGTTAATATCGGGCAATGGTGCCATTAGCGAAAATTACGACAAAACAGAAGCAGAAATAATTTTTGTTAATAGTTTTGTAATTGGGCATGTAATAATGCTGGTTTGATTTGTTCCTTAACATGAAGCGCTTCATAAAAACAATTTACTGGTGACTTAAATTCAACCTTCTATCAAAGCCCTTACACATTGCAAATATAAAAGAATAAAAGCATCTAAAGCCACAGTGTGAAATTTGAACCCTCTAAAACCACCTCTAAGGAATCAATGGAGTAGATTTCCACAGTAGGAGATGAGGAGACTTCATTCCAGTAATCAGTGGCGAAGGGGAGAGAGATGTGAACAGATAGCCTTAATAAGCCTCAATTAGGCGCAAATTATGGAGATAGGGTGATGGTGAAGGGGATGGAGTTAAAGCGCATACGCGCGGGTGATATCTAAAAGTATTTTAAGGTCGCACAATTTTTTACCATTCAGAGAGTTTTGCAGAGACTGAAGAAATGATTAGCAAACGATGCAAATTCCGGATTATACTATGAAAATATCAAAACTAACCAACTAAGTTCCAATAAGTTCCTCCTAGAACACAATTTAATTTCTATTGGCAAATTCAGTTCACTCTTCCTTGATTGTTTCGTTGATGTGGTCGAGTTAAGGCCAGTATGGAATCGAATGACTAGAGCAGCTCATAATAAACAATTCCTTTCCAATCGCACCAATTTCCTTTCAATTGTTCACCGTCAATATAAGCTCTGAAGTCGTTTGGGGAAAGACTTATGAAATTTATGAAGGCAGAACATATAAATATGTATATAAAATATTTGTATATACAGTGGTAAGATCATTAGAATGATATGAAAAGTAAATAATTAATATAAAATACGTAACGGAACTAAATTGTAGAACACTTCAAATTTAATTATGTATTGGCTCTAAATTTATATATAAAACTTACAGTTAATATTTGCAAACAAACTGAGGGTTCAGATTTTTCTGACATCTAAAAAGGAACTGGGAAACATTTTGACACAGTTGAAAATCATTTCAATCACCTAATACATCCAAAAAATAAATACAGATACAATACAATTTGATCTTGACCCATTAACGCATAATATCCGTATAGCCTGAAACAATTACTATTCACGAACTCACTTGGGTTTTCCATATATGTAACAATGTTAAATGCCATTATAAAAATGGACAATTACGAAGACACTATCGCCTAACGATAGTACCGTTTAATGTCATTAAATTATGACTTCAGAATACCTAAAATGAATTTTATTGCAGGTTTCGTTTGACATATTTATCGACAATTATTACATAAGGTGACCAGCTGTAGGCGTCGGTCTTTCAAAAGTGACGTCCCGAATGTTGTATGTAGTTTAGGAATGTGCTTTGAATTGCAACTGTCATCAAGTACGTCGAATTCAATCGATTCAGCAGAAAATTTTTGATTACCGCTTAATTATGCTGAGCATGCGCCAGTCACTGACCAAGCTCAACGAAACCACGACACTGCTTTCTTACATTTTCAATTCTTCGGCTTCACTTTCGGTGGAAACCGCCCATTTCAATTTCGTTTCGATTAGCTGTAAATGGTAATCTTCACCCCACCTTTCCAATTTACCACAATAAAACATAATTTATAATTAGTTTAATTCCGGGCAGGTTCGGCGTTTACTGGGCCTTTGATTCCCGGTCATGAATTCGCAGTTATGCGTATGACACAATAAGAAATTCGTAATAATGTGTGAACCGTGGTTTAGCGATGTTGGCATTACGTTGGTCAATTCTTCGCTATTTTGCTATTTTGGCAGCAATGCTTGTTGGAATTATATTACTAAATTATGCGAATGCGCTTGCAGGTCTGTAGAATTGCAAAACTATCTTCTTCCGGCTGGTATAAAAGTACGTGGGAGTTTAAGTACGGACATCAGTTGAGCTCAGCTAACAAAACAGTAAAGAGTTCGAACGCGTTAAACACTTTATTTTGAGAAAATTGAAAATAAGCTAGAAATCGTAGCAATGAAGGTACTACCACACATAAGGATGAAGGATTAATATAAAATTGACAAATTTTTATTTTTTTCTATTTTTCTATTTCAGACTTTCATCTGTGTTTTGACTTTTGCTTTAGCCGTTAATGCCGGCCTTTTGCCACACCATGTTGATGAATTGCCACATTTCGCCGATGGCCCACACCATGACGATCTTCATCATGCAGAAGTACATCACTCAAATGGTATACATCTCGGACAAACCTCAGCAATTGTTATTGATGGTGGCGAACATCATATTGAGCAACATCCTGTCTATCACCACGATGATCACCATGGTGCAGTAGAAGTACATCATAACTCCATTCATGATATACACCATGACGCCATTCACGATGTTCACCATGATGTACATCATGCAGCTGCCGCAAAAATTGTACACCATGAGCCGATACATCATGTTGAGCCAGTACATCATGTCACTAAGGTAGTGCATCATGAACCACATCATTTCTTGCATTATACTAATCCCGTTGTTGATCATCATGTTGTACATCAAAATCACCACATCGATGAGCACCATCATGCTGCCGATTTGCACCACAGTGAATTGCACCATCATGCATCACTTGTCCATCATCATGTGCCCGCACATATCGTTGATCATCATCATGCGCATGCTTTTGTACGCCATGTGCCAGCACACCATCTGCACCATCATGCCGCCATTGTGGAGAAAGTTTATCCCGATCACTTGCATGTGCATGGCGCCAGCAATCTGATTGCCTTCGCCAAGCAAAAGTTGCACGGAAAATTCGGCAAAGTCAGAATCACAGAAACTCATTACTAAACGATTTCATTGTCTTCAATTGAATTCACGACGCCTTCATTGCTAATTTATTTAAACGAACTCTCTATACATTCTACGTCCTTAGTTATAAGTTCCCATGTAAATACTTTTATTTTAATTTGCAAACATGAAACTTCAAATTAAAAGAAGTTCATTATGATTCAAAAATAAACGAATCTTAACAATAATACACCCACGTTTTAGAAAAGTTAAAAGATCGAACTTCCTCCATTTATGTTCCTCCATTTAGTTTGAATAGAGTGGCTAAATATTTATCTCCAAAGAGCATTTGAAAGAACCACAGATTATAAAATGAAATATAGTTTAGTGGGAAGAAGTGTAACTAAAGAAAGTAGATGATTGCATATAGATTATATAGTTGTAAGGAGGTTTTAAAGATCCTTGCCCATCAAGATGTAAAAACTTTCAGAATTATTTTAATCGTTTGATTGATATTATATTTGTGGTTCAATACTTTCTTAAGAAGCATTTCTGTTTAGGCCTTTTCTAATTGCTTCATGAATGTCAAACTTCGTCCATTTTGTTTTAAGCTAACTTTAGTAATGAACTTCAGAATAATTATTAACAAAACACACCTAAGCCAGTGGCGTAACTACAGGGAAGCGACTGGAAGCAACGCTTTCGGCCTCACGAATTTAGGGGGCCCCATTATAAATTTATGTATTTATTGTATTTATTTTTAATAAATTCTCAAAAGTAGAACGAAACGATTTGCCGTATAGTTGTGCTTCAATCCTCAATTTCTATCGGTGCTATATTTAAATCTGCATCTACTCCATATAGCAAAATAGTCCATTAACCAATAACATATACCAAATTAAATTGGAATATCTTTATTAAAAACGGAGAAACTCCATATCCGCTTGTTAAGTTTATATGGCAGCTATAAGAAATAGTAGTTTAATTTCAATCAAATCATATGGTGATCAGGGGCCGCTTCCAAAAAGAATGTGTGTAAAGTTTCATTCGAAGAGTTCAAAAGCTGAGAGAGTAGTTTGAACTAAAAAGATATATAAAAAGATATATACTTTACTGATATATACTTTATGGTATTTACGACGTTTCCCTTAATACGTTACGAAAGTGTGGACAAACTTTATATACCCTTTTTACACTTTTTCGTGTAAAGGGTATAAAAAGATGTTAGTAGGGGCCCCTTAATTAGTAGTTGCTTATAGGCCTAAAAAATGTAGTTACGCCACTGACCTAAGCATTGTGTAAGTAAATAGTTTTCGGATTGAACTTAGAGTTTAGATGTGAATGTTCCCATGCATTATACAAGGCTAATAACTTCAACTTGAAATATTAACTCAAAGCTGTGTTTATGAGCAAACACTCATCAATCACAGTTGCACTTCACCTGCTCAACTATCGAATCAACAGATGAGATGAACTCCGGCGATTGTGTCCTCAACGCGCAAACGTGAGAAAACGCCCACAATCAATGCCGCAATATATCAAAATTGCAGGCGAGCCTAACGACAGGTACACATACAGACTAACAGGCAAACGGACGGTGAGACAGACGGACAAACGATCTGCAGTATTTTGCATGTGTAGAGACATGAACAGAGACATGAAGCATCAATTTACACCAGCAGGCGTCAGAACAGAGCGCCGAACGTATCACGCAATCTCGGCTGCAGCGTGTGGGGCCTTGGTGGTCAGATAGAGAGTCCAAGAGAACTATGAAATAAGTGAGGGTGTTATACGCATGGGCAACACGTGATCTGCACTGATTTCATACGTTTTGAAGATGTGATTCTCTAAGAAAACCAAGTGAGTGCCATATGAGTTGCTCGCGTGATGATTTTATTTATTGTTGCCAGTAAATTATAGAAATAATGGTTTTCCATATGATATTTAAATATAAAAATATAAAAAACAAATTGAAAGAATTGAGAGAAGCACAAGAATTGATTTAGAAAGGAACGCGATTACGTGCCAGTGGTTGCAAGTGTCTCTTGACCAAAAGACAATGAAGACGACAAAATGTACAAAATATTGTCGTAAAAAGTTGGTCCTGTGGTGGTGGCACTCGTTTTGCAAAAAGTTAATGTTCCACTCACTGTCCGGTAACGATTTGTTGCTATTTCAATGGCAAGATCAACAATGAGCGCCGCCGAAGCCGCGAAGTGCTATAGCGGCTCTAGCAGCAAGCCAAACATCAATATAATAAAACTATAAATGATCACAGGGGTTCAAGCGGAGGCAGTGACAGAGGCGAGTAATAAAAATTCGTGCAGCTCGTATATAAGCCAAAAGTATCACGACAATTTTTACAACTGATTTTATTTCGTTCAAACACTTTTTGTTAGATTTTTATTTGAACTTTTTGTGTAATTATTACTGCAACCACTGCATTGAGCGAGTGCAGCCGAGCCGAGCCGAGCTGAGCGGAACTGCAACAAGTGTTGCGCTTCAAAAACCTCAAATGTCGTGTTGCGATCTGCAAATATTGAATGGTTTCGATGGCAATCGTTGGCAATTCAGCACGTACCGTTCCTTAAGTTGTGTATCTGCTCAGTAACTTGGGATTGTTGCATCTTTAGTGCCACAGTAAAATGGCTCGTTGACAGGCAATAAGTGTCAAATGCTTATCACGTTGCAATGTGTTTTGCTGTGTGCTATTTGCTGTTTGCTGTTTGCTGCTTACAAAATGCAATGATCTTGTCAGTAAGGCACAGTTCGGCAGTTAGCAATGTCGTAAATGGAGTTGCTATGCAAATATATGGGCAATTTCACTTCTGCTGCACTTGGCGGGGATTCAATGCGGGATTGAATCGCGGATTAACTTCAAACATTTTCATTGACTAATCCAACTTGACTCAGCGCATTGTGGACTTAATGTCGAAATTATGAGTTCGACATAATTGAAAAGTAGCTGAACTGCTGCA
>NW_024031855.1:0-13512 GCF_002237135.1 Teleopsis dalmanni | reverse complement strand
TATTTTTTTCTTTTTGTTGTTATTACTTTATAATAAACAGATAAATAAAAAAAAAAAGAGGAAAGATTTAAATTAAAACCATAAAATTTTTGTTTTTGATTACATTTATACACATTAATTTATTCTTATGTGAGTGGAGCTTTATTCGGCTAGTAGCAATAGCCTAATTATGAATTAGACTCCAATCGTTAGCTCTAGAGGTGTGCTTCAGGTAGATCAAGGGGGCCTAGCAAAAATAAAATCAGTTAAGTAAAGAGAAACACAGTAAGCCACGGACGTGCGTATTGATCAATATAGAAGTATGGCTACTGTCAATGAATGTCTTGAGGGACCAATGCCGCAGGTTAGCTATGAGGAACATCACTGCATTGTGAAAGAAATTATACAAATGATGCGTGCTCTGGAAGTGAGTCCTGGAGAAACAGGATTAGGATTATATATTCAAGTTTTGAAATTGAAAGATATATATTAGTTTTAGTTATAGTTATTAATCTACCTAGTTATAGTAAGTGAATAGAGGAGTATATGTATATATACCTATGAAGAGGATATAGTTAAGCATTGAATTGAAGATATAGTTTATTTGTTTAGTTACTGAAATGGATGGAAGTAAGTCATGACAATTATTTCCGAATTCATTTTTTATGGTACGAAGCATATATTAGACTTTCCCTTCGAGCTAAAGGCAGCCCACACCATTAGTGAACCACCACCATGGTTGCGTTTGTTGCAATTCTGACGTGGATGACGAATATCTCTCCAATATTTATGTGGACCATCTGGACCGTCTAGATTAAACTTTTTTCATCACTGAAAACAACTGTTTCGAACTCCTCGTCGCAAAACTTATATTTGTCATGAAAAGCTAAACGAGCATTTTTATGTCTTTGTGTAAGGCGCGGTTTGGGAACTTTCGACTCATATTTTAGCTTTAAGTCTTTTTTCATAATTTGTTGCACTCATTGCCTAGTGATAGACAAATCTAATTCATTTCTTCTTTGTCTGTAACTCATCCTCTCATTGGTAGCAAGAAGCTGAATATGCCGTTTTGTTCGGTCGTTAATAGTTGGTATGCGGCCACTTCGCTTATTAACACCATATTTTTCGCGATTTTTTAAAAAGTTTATTGTAGTATTGCGGTGTCTACAGCAACAGATATTTTTTGTCACACAGTGCGGTGTGCGAAGAGAATTTTGTTTCGCACAGAGCGGTGCGAGTATAGGTAAAATTTTCTCGCACATCTGATTGTGCACTTTTTTATAAGTCAGTCGCACAGCACAAACGTGTGGACACGAAGCTGAGTGACCAATCACCGTGTTGTGCGATGTGAACAGCACATAAAATCTGTGTGCGTTCGTAAAATTTATTATTAATTAAATATTATTAGTATCCCCTAATAAGATCCCGGCCGATAAAATCAGTCAACAACAGGTTTCATCCCTTGAATGGGCCAGAAGCATCTTGGCTAAATCAAGCAATAAAGAGGCAAACCGGACCAAGTGTCTAAAAGATAAATGTCTCAGGAGGAAGAACGCCCTCTTACGAAGAAACCAAGAGGTCACACTGTACTGGTACGACCGTACAGTGAGGCTGCGAAGGACAATCTCATTATAGATGTCCTGGATAGGAGAGCCGAGGAGGTGAGAATCCCCAAGGATAAATGGAAATGGGTGTCGGCCGCGTTGGCAGACATTTTCCTCCAAGTATTGAAAGAAAACCCAGGACCTGCTCCCTCCTACGAAGACGCCGGCTGGCACCAAGGACAAGTGAAATTGGTCGCTTGCAATGATGCGAGATCGGTTGCCTTGTACAAGGCAGCCGTCTCTAACGTAGGAGAGATCTGGCCTGGAGCCAGACTTGAAGCGGTAGACAGGAAGGATATTCCATCTCGTCCTAGGGCCAGGGCTTGGATTCCAACTAAACAAACTGACCCGGAGCAAATTCTGAAAATCATCAGGATCTGCAACCCCAACCTTCCAACTGGAAGTTGGAGGGTGGTGAAATTAGAGGAGCCTGTTGGACTGACCAGACAAGCTGTCTTTGTATTAAATGCGGAGTCATTGAAACCGCTCTCCGAAGTTAAATACGTAATCTCCTATGGCTTCGAGAAACTAAATCTCGAGGTCTATCGTACCGATGCCACGGAAGAACCGGAGAAGATTACGTCTGATCAGCCGTTGCTGGAGGAACCAGCTAAAGGACCAATGCTAAGACAGCAGACTTGTGAGGAAACACAGAGTGAAGACCTGCCAGATCAAATGGAGGTGGACTCGCTCTCTCTGATGTCTGAAGACAAATCGGATGCGGGGTCGATGACCAGTCTGGGCAACCTATTCGATGAGAGTGGGCTCCTGGACTCGGAGGACGAAGCCGACAAAACGGTGGTAGAGGTTCAAGTACCTGATGAAGGTGCTTCAAATTAATCTTCACCACTCTAAAGCTGCTTCAGCAAACCTTCTAATCCACCTTGACAGGGTGGAGCTGATGTTGTTCTGATCCAGGAACCATGGATACCTGAAAACCGGATCTGTGAAATCGGAACAAATAACTATAAACTTATCAGTAATACAGACTCAGGTATGTTAGACCTAAATCATGTGTGTTAGTTAAAAAGTACATTAATTGTTTCCTTTTGAATAATTTAAGTGATGACGACCAGACTGCAGTGACTTTGGAAATTGACGGCAAAACCGTATGGGTGGTGTCATCATACATGACCCACGACCATATAGGAAATCCACTACTGGAAATACTTAAGCAGCTCGTGATAACAGACGCGGAAAGAATGACTGGTGTTGTGATTGGAGCCGATGCAAATTCTCATCACACAATCTGGGGACTATAATCTTTATATATGCAATACGGGAGTAAAACCTATTTTTATTATTGCAGGCAGAAAAGAAGTTTCAGATATTGAAAACTACTAACTACTACTACGTTAACTACTGAAAACACAGATCTTGAGATTAAGGATTGGAGAGTTCTTGATGAATACTCATTTTCTGACCATCGTTATATTCAATTCTATGTAAATCTACAATGTCCAGTTGAGAAACCTTATCGGAATTACCGTAATACCAACTGGAGTACATATCTATATCCTATTGAAGAAGTAGTGACTCCCCAATTGCCAGATAACGTTGTGGAAACCTTCACAAAAGCTTGCAACATAGCGTTGGACAAGAAAAGTAATCTTAACACAGACTGGGACATCTACAAAGTCAGTCTTAAAAAATATAAAAATGAAATAAAAAGAGCCAAAACACGCTCCTGGAAAGCCTTCTGTGAAAGCGTGGAGGGTTGTCAAGGAACAGCAAGGTTTAGGCGCGTTCTCTCGAAGAAACTCTCTAATCTAGTCTACTTAAAAGACGAGGTCACGAGGGTGGACACATAGCAGCGAAGAATCGGCGGCATTGTTACTGAATATACATTTCCCAGACAGTGACATACCAAATAACCTTGGAATAAACCAATGTTCTACATGTGACTCATCTGTGGTGAATAAAATTGTCACCAGAAGGAAAATTAAATGGGCTATAGATAGCTGTCTACAATACAAATCACCAGGCCTCGATGGAATTATACCAGCCCAGCTTCATGAAGCAAAGGACATCTCTTGCAACTGGCTCACACCAATTTTTAAAGGTTGTCTTTCCATAGGGCATATAGCAGAGAAATGGAAATTGACAAAGGTCGTTTTCATTCCTAAAGCTGGCAAAAGCTCACATATTACACCTAAAGACTTTAGACCGACAAATCTATCCTCTTTCCTCTTAAAAACTTTAGAAAGGCTTTTAGAGTATTTTATTAGGAAAGAGATACCAGATGAAAGGCTTTCAAAATCACAACATGCGTACTGTAAAGGAAGGTCTGTAGAGACCGCATTATCATCTCTAATTGGGACGATTGAAAACTCAATACATCATAAAGAATACGCTCTTTGCGCTTTTCAAGATGTGGAAGGGGCTTTCAACAAAATTCTTCCTCAAGTAATCGTCAACTCATTAAGAAAATTAGGAATTGACAATAGAGTAATCGAAGTCATTACCCAACTGCTGGTTGTAACGACACTTTTGGGTGACTTTCAAGAATATTTAGTTTTTGTTGGGGTATCCTCAGCCGTCGTCCAGAGTCGTGACAATAAATTTATATTTTTGCTTAGATGTAGTTTTAGAAGAAAAGAACGTTGATTTAATATATTAATTATATATTTTATTTACTTTATAAAAGAAAATATTCAAACAAAGTTTAATCAAATAATTGCTGAATAAGCTTTTCAAACATATGATAAATTATAATTCCAATAAAATATTGTTTTTATTTAATAATTAAAATGTGCATCATCGTTGACGACGGTCACACAGAAATTATTACTGCTGTGGGTGACTATGACCTTAATGTAAATTCATGTTTTCTGTTCACTGTAGTACTCGTTGGCGAGGTTTCTACTTTTAGCTTCGGTTCGTTTCCTAAGAAGACTCCTGGCAGGACATCGTGACGTCCTGGGTTTCCCTCCTCTGTTGTACTCTGTGCTGTGGAAGATAATCATTTGGCCGAATGAGCCAAGTTAAAAAAATAAAAATGAAACATATGACAAAGATATTAGTTTCTAACTACTTTGGCTGAATGAGCCAGGTTTTAGCAGAATATGCTAGAAGACCGAATAGGCCAGTGTACTTGTCTCTTTATGAGTGAAAATTTAAGTCCTTGGTAAAATTTACCAGGAGGCCGAATGAGCCAGAGTACTTGCTTCTTCACTAGTCAAAACACAAGTCCCCTATCATATCGAATGTTCTTTCTTTTATACCGAACATACCGAATATATTCGTGTTATATTTTGTACTTCTTGTGTATTTTCATGTTTGCATGCTTTTTTTTTTGATTTCACCGGGGTTTCGTTTGTTTACTTCGCGTAGTTCCAAGTGTATTTTTAATTAACAATTTAATTAAAACTTTATTATTTAAAAATAATAAAGTATTTTTAATTTAATAATTTAAAACAAAAGTACGTTAGATATATATTATGAAATATATATTTAATAGTATCTAAATAAATAATATCAAAAAAACAAATGTGAAGAAAATATTCGTGATAAACAAGTAATTTCATAAAATAAAAAACGTGGTGCCGGCGTGTTTTGTTAATTTGTTTTTGGCGGTGGTTAATCTTTCTGTTTGATTTGGTTTTATGTGTATAAAAGAATAAAAACTGTGCAAAGTGAGTGTTAAATTGTTTTGTATTTATTTATTTCTTAAATATATATTTTAAATAAATAAATGTGTTTTCTGTTGTAATTGTTTATTTGTTGTTGTGTTTAGAATTCAAATACAAGTTATTTTCATTCATAAATTGTAACAAACAAGAAATTCATTTTTTTCCTTTATCGCATATTTATGATTTTGTACATTGCATGCATCGATGCCCGCGGCACGCTGGAACCGAGGATCGCAGGTAATGTCCATTTGATTTATGATAAAATATCTTTATTTAATTTTATATTTTTCAGATAAATCCATTGCAGTTTTCTTCACGTGAGTGTTCTTATTTTTACTATGTGTAGAGGTAGTGGTTAGGTGACATTAAGACTTTCTTTTTGTCTTGTTCTTGATATATGTGACATAGAAATTGACTGTGCAAATTTGTATCGTTACATTTCTCCCTTCTTCAGAAAGAAAAAAAAACTGATGATAATTTTTTAATGAAACACTGACTACACCTCTTCGGCTAACTTGCACTCGGTATCTTTGGTTCTTCTGGTATCTCTTGTGAACTAAGTCCGCCTCCGTACTCTTCACGATTAGAGCCTTCGTAGTACAATTTGATATCGCTGACGTGTGCTGTTTTCCTGGTTTTAGCGGTCTTGTCCTCAACTATTACGATTACTGGCGATTGGAAACCTTTCACATTGTATGGTCCACTGACTTAGTTTCGCTGCAATGTGATCAACCGCTTTAGACAAAGTGTGGTTCCTTACCAGGACTTGGTCTCCGATTTGCGGTTTCCAGTCCCTACGGTGGAGATTGTAATGCGTTGCTTGCTCGATAGAAGCGTACTGCGTATTTTGTCTTAGTACTTCCATGATTCCTTGTTATTTCTGGGCTTTGTCCATAGAAGTGATGGGTACGTCTCCGGTACCTGGAGTGATCTTGTCAAATTGATTAGCTGGCATTGGATCATTTGTTAGCTGGTCCATTGGATCATTTGTTATTAAATTGTTCCTAACTAACCTGGCTCATTCAGTCACATAACGTTCTATACAGGTCTTTCAGCACTACAAGAGATTAAGATCCAGATTACAGCAAGGAATAAATACGTAGCTTCCAAGACTTCCGTAGGTCGATTTCATCCTACAAGACAAAGCCTTGTGTATTTTTTTCTTTTATCTATTGCCGGTGTACCAAGGCTGTGTTATATAAATATTAACTTCGAATTTGTGAATTAGCTTTAGAATTAATTAAATCTATTTATCCCAGTTTAATAATCTAAAACAAATAACTGAATTTATAATATTAATCTATGAAATTTTAAAAAGAAGAATAAAAAGAGATAATGATAAAACTTCAAGTGAACTTTATATCAGTATATAAAAATATTATATCAACGAACATGGACAGCCGCTTTGCTATCCCAGCAAACAAAACGACTGGAAAAATGTGTCGTTACAGAAGTGAGTTTCTATTTATATTTTAATTTTGTATTTATTTTTAAATATATATTATTATTAAAATGTATATTATTACATGAATATTTCTTGCTTATATTACTTATTATTTTAAGGTTAATATAATTTAAAACATGGGAGTAAAGTTAATTTCATTATGTAATTGAAAACTTTGCTATATTATAAAATACAACTACTTTATGAAATAGGAGTTAAATAAATTTATGAATTTGATAGAAAAAAATTATTTGTTTTGAAATGTTATAAGTTAAGAAGATCAGTTTTGCGAAATTTATGAAATCAGAAATTCAAAAGTAAAATTAAAAATCCACAAAAAAAATAAGTAAAATAAATAAATATGTTTCCAATAAAAGACAAAAATATTTATCTTAATATTAAACCTTACAGAAATTTCCAAAGAACATAATCTTTAAATGAAACAAAAGTACTTTAATAAGGAAAATTTTCTATTCTACTATGTTATTAATTTTCTTGATGTTTTGTTTTTATTAAATGAAATTTCCAATGATATGCTTTAAATTAATTAAAATTTAGAAAAGATATACAATGCTATTTCTTAAAGAGAATTTGTTTACAATTAACACCTATTTGATCAAAACGTAATAAAAACACGACATAAGGTAATTCCACTAAATTAATAAAAATTACTTTGCAATTGATGCAATTGATTTTTAACAATTGAATTTTTTCAGTGTTATTCTTTAAAAATGTTGTGCATTTTTGAAAATAAAGATATTCAGGCCTATTCTGAATACTCCCAGCGAAAAAACTCCCTATTCCCACGCTGTTCCCGAACACACAGCTCCCTTATTCTGAATCGCTAGGGAGACAGCAGTTTCGTGAACAACAACAATTTCAAATTTGTTTTGTTAAATTTTGGCAACCATGCCACTTTTTAATGACGAAAAGTGAGAAAATGAGCAAAACAAAAAAAACAGTTGCGTATCATATGTTGATTTAAATGTTAAAATCGCATTATTTGTTTGCTGCACAAATTATTAGAAATAAATATAAATAATTTTATAAGTGATTAATGAAAAACTTTTATTTTAATGAGAAAAATAAACATATAAAAAGAATTGTGCAGTTGTTGGTGTTTATTTATATAAAAAATTTTTAAAAACTTTAAAAATGCATTCAATTGCATTACGAATATTAGCAGAGGATTTGGCTCAAGAACATGAGCAAGAAATTTTGAAACAGAGGATCAATCGGAGAAACTTGAGAGACGCTGTAAATCCACTTGAGCTGCCTAATTTCTTGTAAGTACAAATGTAAATTTAATTTGGTTTTAAAATAAACTTTTTTTCATTATAGATTTCAAAAATATTACAGAGTAAATAAACCAGTATTTATTTACCTGTTAGAGGAACTTACTGAGGGACTACAACCAGCAAAGAAGCAGTTTGCAGTTGCTCCAATTGTGAAATTGTGCGCTTGTTTGCGTTTCTTTGCTGAAGGAGCTTATCAGACATTAAATATCACATTAAAATATATTCGAAAAATTTATTATTATTGGTTACTTAAATGTTAAATTTAACTCTTTTCTAAATTTTTAACTAATTAAAAAAAACCTTACGTTATGATATCAATTCTTCAATGTCTTTATTTTCAAACATTCACTGCTTTTATATAAAATTTGCGTAAATGATAATTTACTTTTTTTATATAATTAGGATAGAAATGTCCTTCATGCTTCAATTAATGAACTAATAATAGTTTATACCTGTGCAGATCTTACAATAAAAAAAAAGCAATGTTTTACCTGCACATAATTGCAGTTTATTTTAACTTATTCTAGGAATCCATTTATTTCAGAATTTGGTTTCCTTTCATTTTTCTATTGTTTTAAAAACAATAGTTAACACTTTAATTAGTGGAAAAAAACCGTGTGAATAAAATAAATAAATAAAAATTTAAATATTTCAAATTTGTTATACTTTTATTAAAATAATAATTTCAATAAAATATATTAAATGAAAATTTTGTTATATTAAATTTATTAAAATATATTCGGAAAACTAATCAAAAAATAAAACTTTGAAAATATTAAATTTATTGTAATAATTTTATTATAATAATAATTTTATTAAAATATATTCAAAAATCTGATCATTTTCAGTTACTTTTATATTAAATTAAACCATTTTTAATACTTTTTAACTTGTCTCCCCAACAATTTGGTAGGGAGAGAATTTGTGCAAAATTAGGAAAAAACTCCCATTCGCATGCGATTCAGAATAGGGGAATTGGGAACAGGGAACATACCAAATTTATTCAGAATAGGGGAATTGGGAACAGGGAACAAACTCCCATTCCCTTGCGATTCAGAATAGGCCTGATTAATTGAAAGTTTTCAAATATAGTAATACTGTTAACTGCCTCAACATATTCGCACAAATTGAAACATGAAGTAACAAAGAAAGAATACCCCAGTAAAATAATTATATGTGCAGTACTTGAAATCTATTTTAAACTCCAACAAATTTTGCTAGGGTGAATATAGTTTATTATTTGTTTTTATGTTTAGTAGTCTAATTAAAATAATAAAAAAATTTTATTCAAATTTATTTTTTTAAGAGAAAAATTAACTTTATTTTAAATCTTCATAGAAAATATTTATTATTTATTTCATGGGATATTTATTTATTTATTAATTATTTCATGGGATTTTATTTTTATTATTTTTCATTAAAGTAATGTGTTTCCATCATTTATTTTTATTAACTGTATCTGTTAATAAAGGCCTAGTTGAAGAAAACATGTAGTTTAGTAAAGTAAAAGAAAAAAAATTTTGTTCGAGATTTTACCTAGGTTGTCCCACGCTGTCCAAGAGCAACTTGTGTATATGAGATACGGCTGGTTCCCTGTGGTTGTGTGGTTGTGCGTGTAGTTCTTTTGTATTTTTTATACTTTTATTTTTATTTGGTTTCACTTTAATTACTTGTATTAGAAAATAGAAATTATCATGTGCATTGCGCGCTCATGTCAAGAAAAATAAGTGAGAGCTTTTGCTTCACTTATCGTCATTTGTTTTGATTTTTAAGATCGCGGCGAAAGCTCGTAAACTTTCCGAACTTGCAATTTTGAGTACTGCCAATAGAGCAGAACATGTAAATCAGGAGTTTTAGTTTTAAATATTCGGAATGTAGAATAAGACCAAAACAACCAAAACGTTAGGAGAACGGAAGGTTCTGCTAACCCGCCAATATTGGTAACTGGAGAAAAAGTTTAAAAAAGGCCAGTTACAAGTATTAGCGGTGGTATAAAATTGGGAAGTGGAGCTGAAAAAGGGTCCAGTTTTGTGAATCTTGATGGTGAAAGGTTGTTTTCAAAAGACTAACAAGAATTTTAACTATTATATATAATTTTGGCGAAAAGTTTTTTTTTGTGAAAACTAAACATGTTAATTGAAAGAATACTGATATAATTAGATCAGTTTGTTTTTTTGGTATTCAATATTGTGAACAAGAAAGAAAATTCTGTAAAAATTAGAACATAAAAGTTACTGCAAAAGTAGCAGTTTTGTTTAAATAAAGTCTTTAACAGTGACTACGTAGAATTCAATATTGTGAACAAGAAAGAAAATTCTGTAAAAATTAGAATATAAAAGTTACTGCAAAAGTAGCAGTTTTGTTTAAATAAAGTCTTTAACAGTGACTACGTAGAATTCAATATTGTGAACAAGAAAGAAAATTCTGTAAAAATTAGAATATAAAAATTGATGCAAAAGTAGCAGTTTTGTTTAAATAAAGTATTTAACACTTGACTACTTAGAATTCTAAATTGTGAACAGTAAAAACATTGTGAAAATTGGCCTAGAATAGAGTAAGGAATTTCTCAGCACCGCAAGCAGACAGCTATTATAACGGAGGACAAAAGGATAAAAGAACCAACTGTATAAGTAGCGGCATTAGCAGGTATTTCAGTATCAGTTCTATTGAGAGTACATTGAGGTCGCAGATTGTAAAATTCGCTGTTATTTTATAAATTATAAAAAAAAAAGAAGAAATTATATCAAAATATGGAATTATATCTATTTGAGCTTAAGTTTTTCTTGTAAAATCATTAATTTTTTTATATCTGTATTTTATTTTAATTTTGTTTGGATTTTTTTTATTACATTACAAAGCAATAATATTTATGGTGAATTTTGAAAAGAAAAAAATCAGTTTTTGTATCTTTAGTTTCTTTATTATTTTTAGTTTTTTTGAATTTTTTTATTTTTTTAATTAATACATGAATAATAAATACATAAATTAAGTTTGTTATTGTGAACATAAATTTTTCAAACGACATAAAATCTCTTTAAGCACATTAATAGTTGCTTTGCAATATAGACACGGATTCATGTGTTTACATAAACTCTCTTTATTTAATTTTTTTATGCAGCTAGGTAACTGGAGCGCGCGAGGTGATGTCATTTCAGCGGGGCTAATAAGTACCTGGTATAAACTCAATAATAAAATAATAAACGCAGGTTGATATTTAAGAGATTGATGTGCATTAGAGATGTTTTATTTAAATTTGATTTAGATATGTATTTTATTTCAATTATATTTATAAGTATAAATATAGGTATGTGAAAATAGATGCTGGTTCAAAAATATTCGTTTTTTTTATGATATATAAATAAATTTTATTTCATTTGTCAGTATATATATATTTTTTTCTTTTTGTTGTTATTACTTTATAATAAACAGATAAATAAAAAAAAAAAGAGGAAAGATTTAAATTAAAACCATAAAATTTTTGTTTTTGATTACATTTATACACATTAATTTATTCTTATGTGAGTGGAGCTTTATTCGGCTAGTAGCAATAGCCTAATTATGAATTAGACTCCAATCGTTAGCTCTAGAGGTGTGCTTCAGGTAGATCAAGGGGGCCTAGCAAAAATAAAATCAGTTAAGTAAAGAGAAACACAGTAAGCCACGGACGTGCGTATTGATCAATATAGAAGTATGGCTACTGTCAATGAATGTCTTGAGGGACCAATGCCGCAGGTTAGCTATGAGGAACATCACTGCATTGTGAAAGAAATTATACAAATGATGCGTGCTCTGGAAGTGAGTCCTGGAGAAACAGGATTAGGATTATATATTCAAGTTTTGAAATTGAAAGATATATATTAGTTTTAGTTATAGTTATTAATCTACCTAGTTATAGTAAGTGAATAGAGGAGTATATGTATATATACCTATGAAGAGGATATAGTTAAGCATTGAATTGAAGATATAGTTTATTTGTTTAGTTACTGAAATGGATGGAAGTAAGTCATGACAATTATTTCCGAATTCATTTTTTATGGTACGAAGCATATATTAGACTTTCCCTTCGAGCTAAAGGCAGCCCACACCATTAGTGAACCACCACCATGGTTGCGTTTGTTGCAATTCTGACGTGGATGACGAATATCTCTCCAATATTTATGTGGACCATCTGGACCGTCTAGATTAAACTTTTTTCATCACTGAAAACAACTGTTTCGAACTCCTCGTCGCAAAACTTATATTTGTCATGAAAAGCTAAACGAGCATTTTTATGTCTTTGTGTAAGGCGCGGTTTGGGAACTTTCGACTCATATTTTAGCTTTAAGTCTTTTTTCATAATTTGTTGCACTCATTGCCTAGTGATAGACAAATCTAATTCATTTCTTCTTTGTCTGTAACTCATCCTCTCATTGGTAGCAAGAAGCTGAATATGCCGTTTTGTTCGGTCGTTAATAGTTGGTATGCGGCCACTTCGCTTATTAACACCATATTTTTCGCGATTTTTTAAAAAGTTTATTGTAGTATTGCGGTGTCTACAGCAACAGATATTTTTTGTCACACAGTGCGGTGTGCGAAGAGAATTTTGTTTCGCACAGAGCGGTGCGAGTATAGGTAAAATTTTCTCGCACATCTGATTGTGCACTTTTTTATAAGTCAGTCGCACAGCACAAACGTGTGGACACGAAGCTGAGTGACCAATCACCGTGTTGTGCGATGTGAACAGCACATAAAATCTGTGTGCGTTCGTAAAATTTATTATTAATTAAATATTATTAGTATCCCCTAATAAGATCCCGGCCGATAAAATCAGTCAACAACAGGTTTCATCCCTTGAATGGGCCAGAAGCATCTTGGCTAAATCAAGCAATAAAGAGGCAAACCGGACCAAGTGTCTAAAAGATAAATGTCTCAGGAGGAAGAACGCCCTCTTACGAAGAAACCAAGAGGTCACACTGTACTGGTACGACCGTACAGTGAGGCTGCGAAGGACAATCTCATTATAGATGTCCTGGATAGGAGAGCCGAGGAGGTGAGAATCCCCAAGGATAAATGGAAATGGGTGTCGGCCGCGTTGGCAGACATTTTCCTCCAAGTATTGAAAGAAAACCCAGGACCTGCTCCCTCCTACGAAGACGCCGGCTGGCACCAAGGACAAGTGAAATTGGTCGCTTGCAATGATGCGAGATCGGTTGCCTTGTACAAGGCAGCCGTCTCTAACGTAGGAGAGATCTGGCCTGGAGCCAGACTTGAAGCGGTAGACAGGAAGGATATTCCATCTCGTCCTAGGGCCAGGGCTTGGATTCCAACTAAACAAACTGACCCGGAGCAAATTCTGAAAATCATCAGGATCTGCAACCCCAACCTTCCAACTGGAAGTTGGAGGGTGGTGAAATTAGAGGAGCCTGTTGGACTGACCAGACAAGCTGTCTTTGTATTAAATGCGGAGTCATTGAAACCGCTCTCCGAAGTTAAATACGTAATCTCCTATGGCTTCGAGAAACTAAATCTCGAGGTCTATCGTACCGATGCCACGGAAGAACCGGAGAAGATTACGT
>NW_024031854.1:0-13520 GCF_002237135.1 Teleopsis dalmanni | reverse complement strand
TTAACCGATATCTTAAAATTCATTAATAATTTGAATACTATAGATACTATTAACGATGTTTTCTGAAATTTTTTACATATCTTTAATGGTATGCTCTTTCGGCCAGCATTTAACAATATTGACCTCCTGCTATGTACCTATATTAATTAAAATTGTTTAATGAGCTTAAAAGTTCCGTAATACCTTATTTGTTTGCCTCCTCATCAATAATAATAATGCACTTAAATTATGTATAAGTACTTACTACCTATTACCTGCTACCGCACTACCTCGTTCCATTCAAAATGCTGAACTCACAGAAAAGTTTGCAAATATTCATGGTCAGCAAAAGGAATTTTACAACACGTGTCATTTTGCAGCAAAAATGCTTGTAGTATTGTAAAATGAAGCTCATTAATATTAATATTTTGATTTATTACCTATAAATAAAAGTTTTAGTTTTTTTGTGTTATTATCGAGTAATTAATCATAACGTCTTTATAAATTAACAGTTAATTAAAAATATTAGCAAAAAGTATAGGCGGTCACGGTAACTGCTTCCATACCACGACTACAAAGGACTTACGAAAAGACTTACGACTCTTTTGTATGCCTGAGATTTGTAACTACTAAACAATAAAGTTTTTCTTATCAAATGTATCAATTTGAAGGAGCGTATAAGCATTGCTAGAAAGAGGGCGGATATTCCCTCGAATATCTTTTATCACTTTTAGCAGAACGTCAGTAACATTTTTCCTACTAGCGCTCCCATTCGAATACACCACTGCGAACACATTCAGGCGCAAATGAAAAGGACATTGCATGCATAAATAACATTCGATTTGCACCATCAATTTGATAAATTTGATAAATTTCCGTTCATAATAAAATAAAAATAATATTGCTTTGCCACAGTTGCGCCTGTTGTGTGCGGTAGGAAACAAGTCATATACATTTTAGTATCTATTGCTACTTCCTCTTCATGTGTAGATACAGTATGTACGGGTGTACGTGGTACTAGATTGTCGTCCTTTTTGGTTTCATTTGTTGGTTTTTATGAATGTTGCGGTTTCGCTTATGATGCATAAAAAATCACTTTTAGTCTTGCTGTGAATTGATTAATTGACAAATCCATCAGTGCTTACATTCCTGTGGCAAGCCACTAACAAATTCAATACTCAAAATACTGAAATACTCAAAATATTTAATTTATAAACAAAATATGAATTAAGTTTATCAATACATGTCATTTAAATGGTAGATACAATATACGAAAGACTTTATCAGACACTAATAATTACAGAATATAACAATAATGATTAATAATACAAATTACTGAACAGACCTGAGACCTAAAGACCTAAGAATTATTATGTGATTATTGAGTGGTCACTATAAACTGAATAATCACCTAACGAATTCAATCCAACTCAGACTGCAGATACTGTAGAGAAGAGAGAGAAACTGCATATCACGTGGTTGGGGAGTGCCCGGCAATGATGCCGAAACAGAGAAAACACCTAGAAGATTATTTCATGGATTATAAAGGTTCTAGACTAGGAAAGATAAGCTCTATACTGTTTTTCATTAAAAAAATCGAGCTTGGAGAAACACTCTAATCCAACTCAGACAGCAGATATTGTAGAGAAGACAGAGAAACTGCATACTCCACGTGCATGGGGAGTGCCCGACAATGATACCGAAACGGAAGACATACCTAGGAGGGTATTTCATGGATTGTGAAGATTCTAGATTAGGAAAGACAAACTCTATACAGGTTTTCATTAAAGAATTTGAGCTTGGAGAAACACTCTAATCTGGCACAATAGATCTTTTAGGTCGCAGTGCACTATCGCTTTTCCCAATAATAATAATAAAATATTAAAACGACTTACCCTATAGTACAAAAATCTATCTCTTCGTCTACTATTTGATGTGAGTTTACCAAACCTAAAAAGTATTGAGTAATGATATGATTCTTTTATTTTAAACTAAGTAATGATATATAAAAACAGTGAAGTACATAAGTATATACCTATATGATATGTATATATTTGAATTACATTATAAACTGATCATTTATAGTACAATAATCTTTTTTCTAGTACTTGGTATAATATTACCAACTTAAATAAATAAACTTACTGCCTTAGTTACGAGTAGTTCCGTAACTTACCATAGAGTTTCACTTTTTACGTTATTTATAAGATATTATTCAAACTTTGTTTACATAATTTTAGTCAACGTGTGTTTGAAATTCAGTAGCATAAAGGTATGATATGATATCGCAAATGTGTGGTTTAGTCAAAGTTAATTATTTTTACTCTATTCAAAATGTAAGAATGCCATTATGGTTTCTAACTTCATGCTTTCTAACTATAACATATAAATGACTCTAAGCATTTTAATGGATCTTACAGTTTGATTTGGACACTTCTTTTAAATTGTGAAGTACAAAAGTAATACTAGCATTTATATTAGTAATAATTGGTGCACTAACATGACATTATTTCTTAAGAACACACGTTCCAGAGATGGCAACAAATTAAAGGTTCAAAAACTTAAACATTCCTGAAACAAATGAAACTCTAAAATATGTGCTATGTAATGCCTACATAAAATCTCTTATGAAACATTATTCTTATTAAATATATGCTCTTACGCCTATTAAAAGCATATGCAGACATTAATAGACATTCTACTCTGTACTATATTTAATCTGTAACTGGTACCAATATGAGCCAAGAGATATATACCTGACAGCTTGATGTCTACCAATAACTACCTATATTTTATATATATTTAATTAAACTAAATATTTATGTATATAAATATTTATGTATTTTTCCGAAGTTCCGAAAAATATTTTTTTTCAGTTTCACTGCCCCTAATACGACTCTCTTTTGAGACTAATCGACTTACACTACATTTCTGTATTAATCTCAAACTTATTTGAATTTTAGAATACTTAATAATTCATATTAATTTATATATAGTATAAGTATTTACGAAACTTTTCACAAGGTAACAACACACTAATCCTTTCAAAACTTTTCTTTTCAGAAAAAACTAGAAAAATATATAACAAATTTAATCCTTTTAATACATTTCAGTTTGAAATTTATAACAAAATAAAAGATTTCCAGAGGATGTGAACTAAATTTTTTGGCAAATTAGCATTAAATCATAATAACCCGATTTTGGTCGTAAACTTGCTTACAATTTAGTTGCTGGAAAGTTAGTAGAAGTACTTTCCCAAGTTTTTACAATTGTTGTATGTTGATAAATTTGAAAAGTTTGAAATTAAGGCATCTGCGCTACTAGTTTCCACACAAAATAAATAGAGTAAAAAATTGTGATTTTGAAATATGAAGTTCGTGACAATAAAAACTTTAAGTCCTTACAATTTGCCAGCAAAATAAAAATTCAAAAACTTTTTGACAATAATAAATAGTTATAAGTCTAATAATAGCCTTAACTTAATTAAATATTCGGACTATCATATATAAACATTTATATTAAAAAGAAAATATCTTTTATTTCAAAAAGATATACATATATTTTAATACAGTATTATTTTACATCATTAGAGACAAAAATAGTGTTGGCGAAAATAGTTTTAAGTGAACTAAAGGTATTACTGTAATAGGTATATGTCAAAAATAACAATTTCGAGAAAATTAATTTAACCTTTCATCTCGTAGATTGCTCTGTTTGCGAATAATACTCATATGTTAGTGTATCTATAAAAAGTGAAATTTATGCATATGCGTAAACATAAACGTTTATGTGTCTCAGCTAATATATCCTTCATATACATTGTTGCTTGTTAACACTTGAGTGGTTGAAGAATGCCTATATTAACAACAATTTTATTGTGTTTCTGCAATGGCAGTAAACACGCCATTTTTGCTGGAACATTAACACATTTTCTGTTTTAATGTCCTTGCCAATTTATTGTTGCACTTGTTTGGCAAGATACATGCTTAGTGTCTATGTGTGCCTTGAAATACGTAGGTAATAGCTTACACTTAACCCAAATCCGTACGAGTGTATTAGCGATTGCACCGCAAAATGTGCTCGGTAGTGACTGTGCAGAAACGAGAATGCGTGTGATATTTTCACACTTGAGAACAACAGTCATATGCTGAAATTTATATATTCATACGCAATTCAACACTCATGCAAGGACACGCACCCACAGCGTGATATACATCGTGATCCATGTTCCATGTATGTGCTATGTAGGCACATGTAGACTATATAGACTAGAAAGGATATCATTTTTCATGATTATGTTTATTGGCATTTTTATTTTTATTACAAGCAGTTCTTTTATTACCGCAAAAATTTGTGCATACAGCAATACGAAAAGTGTAGTAGATATTTGTTGCGTTTATCGCAGTGGTTTTTGTCATTTTTTCGGCTGTAAAAATGGTGCTAACCAGAACTGTGGACAGATAAATAACCCACAAAACATTTATACAACACAATATTTATATTTTCATGTCAGTTATTTCAAATTCATTATATAACATTTGCGTGATTTCTGTATATATTTACGGGTGAAGCCAAATGGATTAAAAGCATTTCTATTATTGCAGATTGTGAATGAATATACCGATTGGGATCGCACGTCGCAACATCCAATAAACACACGAGACACTGCTGTCGCTGCATTATCTGATGCACAGTTTGTGGCACCAATTATTCGCACTGGTGACATACTTGCAGCACAAGCACCGGCGCCTATGTCTAATACTCAAAGTCCTTCTACCAAAGATGGCGACTCGATAGCCCCACCAACAGGGCGCTGTTACTTTTATGTGTTCGATTACCAAACAAAGGACGGTGATTATCCACAGCGTATGGGTACTGTGCATGGCGAGGACTTACCATATTTATTTGGTGCACCATTAGTTGATGGCTTTAGTCATTTTCCACAAAACTATACCAAATCTGAAATTGCACTCTCTGAAGCCGTTATAATATTCTGGACAAGTTTTGCAAGAAAAGGGTAAATATAATTTTATTAATTGCTCTTTTATCGTGTGACATAAATTTAATTAGGATAAAAAGCAAATATTCATTAACCCTATATGGCATGATATGGTAATATTACTTTCAAAAAATGCTTACACAAAAGATATATAAACACAATTATAATTTGTACGTTATATTATAAAAATATTGAGAATAATTAAATAGGAAAATACTATTAATATTATTTATTACGTATAACTTTAATGCAACCAATTTGTTAAAACATTTTAATATTGTAACTATTACGATTCGGTTAATAGTTGAAAGTGTTGGATAGGATATTATTATAATCCAAGGCAGAATGGTTAACCATGACTAGAAAAGGCTCTTGTGCCATATTTAATTAGAATCTCGAATTAAAATTGGATACAGATTAAAATTTTTATGGAATCTTTGGGATGAATTCACAAAGTATTTATACTTGAAATTCGATAAGGCTCATAGGAAGATAAATTAAATTTTTGAAAATCACTAGTCACAAATAAAGTAGAAGAGGTTTAAGTGCTATCCCAGCACTATTGTAGGATATTCATTGACATTATATTCTGTTAAAAATAGTAATTAATAATAATTTAAAATGGTGTATATAGAACTATTACAAATTGAAGTAGGATAACAACTTTAATATAGCGTAGTGGTTATAAGAAATAAAAATAGGCCAACGAATACAAAATTTAATTTTTTACAATTGAAAATTTTCTTTGTAGCAATCCAAACGAGCATCACAGACAGGATTTTCTTCCAGCGTCGAAGGAACGTAGCCGATTCCGATCTATCACATGGGATAATTATGATCCCATGCATCAAAAATACATCGAAATAGGTGAGTTTATTAACTACACGTACCAAAAAGTATTTAAATGTTATATTAAAATGTTAAATAAAATGTGTACATGACCATACATATAATTCGTGTAATGAACTATTCAATAGTAATTTCCAGATTGATTTGAATTCTAAAGTAAAAATTTTTTTTTATATTATTTTATTTTTAATTATGTATCTTAAAAACTAAACATAATGCAATTAAGCAGGTGCAAAAAAGGAATCTAACCTTTATAATAAAATGCAATGGATTATATATGTTATATCAAAATTTATAGCAAAGGAAAGAAAGTCTAGATATTGTGGTATCAGAAAGCAACTGTTGCGCTATCGGATTACTATGCTAGTGAAGTTTCACTTTATATTTTTGGCCGCATGTTCTAATGACGTCTAATGACAGTTGGGATTCCGAGATCGTTGTGGATATGTACATTTTTGAGATACAAAGGAGCGCCGGTTATTTGTCTAAGTAATTTGTTTTGAACTCTGTATTTTTTCGATATTAAAAGCACATGCTTTTATGCTTGTTCTATGCCATAGAACCAGATGGGTTTTAAGATTGAATTATATACCAGGACTTTATTTTCCAGACTTAGCTTAGAGTTTTTATTAATAAGCCAATGCAGCTGCTGTGATTTCAATTTTATTTGAATTTTTTTGCTTTCAATGTGCTTAGTCCAAGTTAGCCTTCTATCAAGATGAATGCCAAGATATTTTACATCATGTGACTGGTGTATAATGATGTTATTCAACTTAACAGGGGGCACGTTTCTTTTCGTAGAATAAACGGGACATGTACACTTTTCATTTCGTTTACTATTATCTGCCATTTTGCTAGTCACTTCTTCAATAGACTTAAATGAGTCGAGAGACTTTGGGATGACCTCATGTAATCATTGTTAGAACTGAGAATTGCAGTGTCATCCGCGAAAGTAGCAAGTACATGATTTGAGAGTAGTGGGACATCAGTTGTGTAGATAATATACAGGAACACCAGCCATTATGTCGATTATGTCGAAATCATTTCAAGAGAGATATCCTCTAAATTTTCTAGAGGATATATATGAATACAATAGCTGATGCATATTTTCAGGAAAGTAATACTTTATTTTATATGTTAGGCTATGTCCAAGAAAGCGGCAGAACAGTATTTTTTGTGCTGAAAGACAGTATAAATATCTTTAGCAATTCTGTGAACTTGCTCAATAGTGCCATGTCCGGTTCGAAATCCAAATTGATGCTTTAGTATCACATTGTTTTGAGTTATTATTGGCTTAATATATGACAGCAGCATTTTCTCAAAAATTTTGGATAACTGGGACAAAAAACTAATAACATAGGTCTGTATGATGATACCAAAATTAAGTCTTTTCCTGCTTTTGGAATCATTTTTATTTCTGAAACTTTCCATTGCTTCGGGTAGTAGCCAAAAGCGAGGATGCTGTTAAATATCACCGTTAGAAAGGATATTGCTAAATCAGGCAATTCTTGTATCATTTTACCCGTAATATTGTCGTATCCAGGTGCCTTTTTTATATTTGCAAATGTTCGGATAGTTTCCTTGACGTCATCCAAACACAACGTAAGGGGAATTTCAACAGTAGAAGGAGATTCAATATTTAGTTGAAAATCTGTTATTTGTGGGTTTGGCTGAAAGGCGCCCTTTAGGTGTTTTTCTAAAATACAACCTTTTTTTTCGTCATTGCGATCCCAAGAACCATCCAATTTTCTAGGCGGTGGGTCATTTTATATTGGCGTTTTAAATTTCTTTGTAACCTTCCACAAAAAATAGTTGTTTTTTTTAGATGGACCAAGAGCCTCGAGATATTTTTGTAAAGCGCGCTTTTTGTCATCAGATAGTGTTTTTTTAAGAAATTTTGAAGCTTTATTTAATCTTTGTTTTGAGGTGGGTGATCGAAGTCTTTCTCGCTCGGCTTGACGTTTTCAGAAAATAAGATAATCAATGTGTGATTGAAATACTATATTTGACTGGACTGACCTTTTTGTTTAAGAGGCTTTAATTACAGCATTATTTGATGTCTTGGTGAAGTTATGACATGCTTTATCAATTTCTTTGGGTGATCTAAAATTTGAGTTATTACTTATTTCCTCATTAATGATATATATATAAATCCTCCACTTTATAAGAGTTTTCTTATTCTGATCTTTTGAGTTTGTATTAAATTTTGTCAGAGTTGAAATAACTTATACCATTAATGACTGCTAAATCGATTAAGTCTGGTGTTTTTCGATTATCTGATGGCCAGTATGTTGGGTGACCCGAGGACACAAGATCAAAGCTGTTGCCAAGTGCTGAATACAGTTGACAACCTCTTGGAGATATCAGTATAGAACCACAAAAGGTGTGTTTAGCATTAAAATCCCCAGCAACTAGAAAGGACCGAGATAATTAAAAAAATTCCGGAACTGATCAGAATTAATATTAAATTTAGGAGGGCAATAAATTACTGAGACGAGGAGTTTAGTTAGACCAGAATTTACGCAAATTGATGTGGCCTGTATTTGTTCTATTAATTTTTCAATAAACCCAAAAAATTCTTAAGTGTTTCCAATCTGAAATCTTTCTCAAATTAAAGCAGATAATATTACCATCTACCTACTTACTAAACTAAATGAGTAAATTCCATTTTTGATCTAAGGTTGTTGTTTATATGCAGATCAGTTGTATATATACCAGATGAAATGAGTTATAGTGATGTAAATAGATTATTATAATTACATCGAGATCTTATAACTTATTTAATAGCAGTATAGATAAATAATTCAGCTAAATAGTTTAGATATACTATATACTAAATGTGTCGAAAGCAGAGTGATATTTTTTCTATATATTCAAAGTATCAAAAATATATTTGTTTTTAGTCGAGATTAGATTGCCAGATACAGTTTCTTTTCAAATAGATTCAAATTTAAATTAATTTATTTAATGTCTTTAATCTGTTTTTATTACAGACTTATATACTTTTTTGACTTTCCAAAATAGTCAAACCTTGTACTACATGAATTTAACCGAACCTATTCTGTAATCCACTTTGTGGTTATCGACTAACTTGTATTTGTGTAAATGACAAAAGTTTTCAACAGTTTCACAAACACACATTCACATTTGCTAGTACCGTGCACAGTGGCAACCCTGCCAGTCTGTCAGCCAGCCTGTCAGTCCTTATTGTGTGTGGCTTTGTGTTTGTGTTCACTTATTGCCATTGTTTTCATAGGTGATTACGACCTTTTTTCTGTTTGCTTTGTATTTTGATTTGTAATTATTACTTGTATACTTGGACGGGGGCCCTTGGACTAGGACATCACTTTGGGATATTAAATATTTCAAAAGTATTCTTTTACATCGACACTTTTTTAATAATTGTTTGTTTTTCTACTTTCGAGTAAAGGTAAAGGTTTGCTTTACCTTTTTCTCTGTTTGTTGTTTTCCCATTAAGTTGAAAAGTTAATTTTATGTTAAAGGTAGGACGATAGGGCGGCAAATGGTGATAAGCCAATGATTGGTAGAACATTTTAAAAGAGATTTTCCTATTTAAATGAAAATAAATAGAAACTTACACAATTAATATGATTCTTGGCATGTGTATTGTGGTAAAGTTTGTTGTTTTTTTAAAGTTCTGTTTTTTGTTTAAATTATACATGTTATATATGAAATGCATATGTATTTCTTGTTATATACGGAACAAGAAACTGCAAGAGTTTTGCGAGATTTAAGTACAATCAATTATATCTGAGAAATGTCTATATATGTCTCATTTTCTCACTTCAACATATTACTATTTCTGGTCGTTTGATGTAAAATATATTAAGTACCTAGAAATCATACAACGAATTTACAGTTTCTTGACAGAATGTACTGTAATTAAAGTAAAAGTCAATGCAGAGAAAATGTATCACAGTAATTATACCATTGAAGTGCATATATAAAATGTGATGATATATATTTTTTTAAATAAATTGTGAGTAAATTTAATACTGAAAATATATTCAATCAATTTCTACAAAATCGTTATTTCAAAAGAAGAATTTTTAAGCATGATTAAGTGGCAAAATTGTAAACCCTCATGCTAGCAGTAACATCATTATAAACGGAATCGCTGGTGAATACGTTAATTGAATTTATGATGAATCAAGATTAAGTAGGGATCTTTTAATAGAATTTCTGAATTTACTCGAAATTTTCAGATATCACTCATTCTAAATTTGAAAATTGAAAATAGATACTTTTTACTTACTCTGAAATACGAATTAATCGAATTATGCAATAGTGCGCTACAAGTAGTTGAATTCATGATTATATTGATGGACCTCATAAAGCTGAAGACATACTGCTACCACGAATTCATTACGATTTCGGCATTGCATTCGATTTAAATTTTCAGTATGCCTTGTGTTAAGTATAACTATCAATAAAGCGCATGTATCCTTGCATGTATCCAGTTATATATCGTATTCTCCTGAATCGCTAAACCATTTATACTTTATGTTTTTACAGAAAATGGACAAACGAAAAATGTGGTCCATTCACTTCCTTTACAAATTTTACCGATTTTCAGTAAAGAAAATTTTTACTCTCTTTGATTTCGTTCAAGAGCATGACCACAAAGTAAGGTTTGATAACTTGAGTGATATTTTTTCTCCTTAACTCTATGTTCCCGGGAATAATTTCATTTAGTTTCCTAATAATTAATATCAAAATAAATTGCAGTGAGACGGGCCAGGATTAAGCTAACATCATATTAAATGCTGTTAATATTTAACAGCAGTGATACATAATATATATTCTTAAAATTATTAACTACCATTAACATTAACATTACTTGTAATAATTATATGGTCTGAAAGGTAGTAAAGTTCAAATACTAATTACTTATATTTCAATCAGTAATTAGGTTATTTTTATCCAAAACTATTTGGTCAAATATAATTGTATAAACTCTTCTTGAAAGCAATACTTGAAATTATAAAATCAAATTCTCATAAAAAGTTGAAAGATATGTACTTTTGTTAGCATAAATAGCTTGCAAATACAAACCATTTCGATAATGGCGGGGATTCCACTAAAACACACGTCACTCGACATGAACCCATTAAACAGTTTTGTGTTAATATCTTGCGATATCATTCACTGAAACTATGTTGATGCATCCAAGAAGAATCTATCTAAGAAGCCAATACGCGCTTTTATAGCTTAAAAAGAAGCTCATGTATTAAAATTCTATTTCGGAAGAGCAAGATAAAAGTATTTAATACTATTATATAAACACAATAATATACTAAATTACTTCAAAACATATTTGGAGCAGTTTTAAAGAAAATATGTATTTTTCAATTTTATTTTTATTTTATTTAATGAAGTGCTATGAGGGACACCCTTTCAATGCACTATCTTCCATGCTAACTTACAAACTAACAAATAAAATTGAATGTATTATTATAAATTAAATAAAAAATTAACTCGTCTCGCCCGTGCGACTAGTGGAGTAACATTAGTATGACTTTCTCAGCATTACTTTCCTAGATTAGGTTCTATACATAAGAAAGAACAAATCATACAACAAATAATGCCTCTACGAACAGAATAGTATTGAAATTTAACAATTGAAAATAAAATTATAATTAATTAATTAATTCAATTATTCTACAGCTGGTTTATGGTTTCGTTCTAATATAAACACAGCAAGTAAAATTGTTAATAAAAACTTTCACAGTAAATTAACAAAACTCCAGAAAAATATGGGAACAAAAAAATCAAGTACGGCTTTGGATCAGTTGGTTAAGGTGCGCTGATTCTGAGCTTCACATTTGGCAGGACCCGAGTTCGATTCCTGGTACTTGCAGTCTCAAAAAATAATTACTTACGAATAATTAAATACAAGAATTATTTCCATGAGGGGTATTGATGAGGGGTATTTGGCAATACTCGAAACAGCTGTATGGCCAGCCAAAAATTCAATTAATTAAAATAATATAAAAAATAAATTTTTGTTGTTGTATTTCACTACTGTTCGAAAAAACCTCTTTATAAAAAATTAACTTAATTAATAAATTAAAATACAGTCTTAATAACAATGAAATTTATAAAAGATAAAACGAAAACAATTATAAATGAAATCAAAATAAAAGACAAAAAGAACAGTAACAAAAAAAGGAAAATAATAAAAAGCCAAAAATAATATTTATGATAAGCAGAAAATTAATCAAAATAAGATATAAGAATAAAACAATATTAATTAATATAAGATTACTAGATAACCCGACAAACGTTGTTTTGCCTTATAAATTATTTCTAGTTTCTAGATAAATTCTAGTGTAGATAAAAAGTAACTTACTTATTATAAGTGTGTAAGTATGTGGTATATGCATGAAATAGGCATGGACCGCTATGAACGAAAAGGAAAATAAAAATAACAAACGCCAAACAATATTATTTTTAAGTTATAGTTTATTTATTAAATTATTAATTTAAAATCAATAGATTTGTATGACACCAAGTTCCCTGGCAACAACTGTTGTATCTTCAAATTTAAATTGTCTTGGATTGACTGTAAATAATAATAATGATAATGGGCAAGTAACATTAACCAACAACAGTCGAAGATAAAAGCACTCAGTGTGTCTTGGATTAACTGTAAATAAGCGTTCGATTTAAATAAATTGAGACATGCATCAACTGGTGAAACTTGCTTGCGGGGCATCCATTTTTTTGTTTGAGCCCAAGTGAAATAGCGTGGTATTTGTGAATAGAGTAATGTTCTTGCAAAGGCACCAAAATCATCCGTACTACTACACAATTAAAAAAATGCAGTGAGTGTAGATTTAGGTGGATTTGTACCACGATCAATCACTGTCTCGTTCGTGAAAAATACACGCTGACCGTTTTCAAGATGGACGGCTAACTGAACAGCTGCTGGATCCCGTTCATGAATTAGAAAACCGAAGATACGTCAAGCAGCTTCATTGGAACTGATGTACCGACCAATTTGGTAGAGCGTAATTTCACCGTTTTTGTTCATTGGAGGAGCATTTACATTAGTAAATGAGTTTTTACTCTAAACACAGCCATATCACTGGCTTTATGGACATACTTATATATTTGATGTTCTTCACAGAACTGCAAAACGCAACATTTATATGAGCATTGTATGTCTTGCTTAGCAGAGGCGAATACGGCACCACCCGCCATTGTCCCCTATTATCGGGATTTCTTCGACGATATATTGGATATCCGTCGGTATTTGTTATAGTATCATTAGTGAAATCTTTTGAAAAATTTTTAGTACATTTTCCATCTGCCATGCAAGGCGAAGACGAAGAAACGAAGTGGATGTAATGCTCGATGTACTTGTTGGCGTAGTTACATAAAATATTAAGAAAAAAATTTTTCTTTTTCAAAAATATAAACAACATTTATGTCAAAAAAATAAAAAATTTTTTGTCAAAGCAATAAGGATATTTTTGCTGGGTAGGGACTCCCTAATCACTTTAGCGGTATGAAAAATAGATAGTACCCGATTCTCAGACCTACTGAATACACCTATAAAATTTGGTAAAAATCGGTAAAGCTGTTTCGGAGGAGTACGGTAACTAACATTGTGACATGGAAATTTTATATATAAGACCGCAAACAGACATCGTTTGGCCTTGTGACT
>NW_024031853.1:0-13522 GCF_002237135.1 Teleopsis dalmanni | reverse complement strand
TGTTACTAGTATTTCTAGCAGCAAATATCCAACACATGATGCTAAAGAAATTGCCCGCGTTCTGAGTTCTATTTTAGTTAACGGACTTACTCGTGAAACATCTGAATCTGTTCCAAAATTAAAACTTACTTTTCTTATATGTTCCGTTGGGTTTACAGGGCCTATGTTATTTGATGATAAACGGAGCTCCTTTCATTTGATGATATCTCAATTCTGTGAAGAAAACGGACTTAAAGCGTTTTTTGATATGTTTTTTTGGGCATTATCTTTGAATTGCCAATCTTCATTTTTCTCTTTTGAACAATGTTGTACACAAAAAAATATTTTAGAAAATAGTGAATATGATGTTAAAGATTTTCCTGATAGTACTGGAGAATTTTTGGATGCTTGGTTACAATTATTAGAAAAAATGATTAATCCAAGATCTATTTTGGAATCACCCTACTCTATATCAAAAAGATTTCCTCATTCGCAAGAATCTGTTCAGTTTGAACCAATATTTTATTTAATTCAAATGCATCGTTTAGCAATACAAATCATTAAACGTATTTGGCAAAAAAAACCAATAGCTAATTTTGGAATATCTATGACCGAAACTATGATAAATATTATAAAACATATAATAAAATCTCACACCTCTTTATGTGATAAATATCAATTACGTTTGGCGGAAATTAAAAACAGTGCAATGGCGATGGAACAATGTAAACAAACCACCAAAGCAGATATGCGTGAATGTAAGTTTTTAACATAAGAAATATTGTGATTGTAATAATCAAAAACATAGAAATATAAAGACATGTAATTTGCCTGTGTTAAAAAAATCATGAATTCTGAAAAGGTACACGCAATGGGAAAAACATGTCTGTTCAAACGTATAAACAATCGAACTTATTATTTTATGTATGATCAATGCTACTTTGTTAGTGAAGTCAGCAATCAAACCAATAGCGAATATGTTGTATTTTGCTTGGACAAAATCATATAGAAAAAACTCTAATATCAGAGCAAATGCACACATAGCTTCTAGTTCATGCGTATGTAAGTTTCTTGGTAACTTTTTTCTACTCTTCTTTTTATTGCACACTTACTAAATATAAATATGCATGGGTAGGTGAGACAATATTTTTGAATGTGATGCTTGGATTTTGTTTGTGTGCTTTTTTTTTCTTAAAATATATGACTGGCTTCGTGTGCATGAAATGCACAAGTTTTCCAAATTATTTAAAATTTGATTTTTGCTGAAATTTTATACTGGCTTCATACTAATATATGATGTTTGCCTATGACATGATGAGAAAACACCGGAGTAGCGCAACCATAGTTGTTATTAGTGTAAATGCTCTTAATATGTTTGGCTGTAATTGATTATGTTTTATATATTAATTTTTTATTGTTATATTCTTATATTAAATACACTAGAATTATTAACTAAATTTTATTACTTAAATCATAAAAAATAAAATTATAAACTTAATATAACTTAATTATTCAAAATAGATATATTAACTAATTTTAATTACATATTATTTATAACTGTTTAAAATAAGTTTATTTATGATAGGGTGAATATTTTTGTTTCATTGCTAATTTTTCTAAGCATTTATATATAGTATATTTTTTATATAAATTTATAAATAAACAATAATGCTTTTGTATACTTCCTAAATTTAATGTTGGCATAGCATCAATTTTTTGAATTGATTATTCATTTAAAAATTTTTTATTTTATTACTTTCTTTTTCAAAAAAGAATACCATTTAAATGGTATTAAAGAAATCTTAGCAAACATTATAAAAAAAAGAAATGAAAAAAGTATATAACAAAAATTGATTTAAGGATCCGATTTACGGGTGCCACAACGAAATTTTGCTATTTAAAAAATACCAAAATAGTGTAAAATTTAACAATAAATTAAAGGAATTGTAAAAATTTGAACTTGGGTGTAAAACATTAACTTAATTATATTAATTAATACTTTCAATAACTTATATCAAATTAATAAATAATTTTAATTTTTAATAACTTTATTATGATATCTTCAATGCCATTTATATGGCAGTACTGAGGGTTTTTTTTAACCTAAAACGTTGTCAATTTACCAGCATATTAAAAACAATTTTAAAAATTTGAATTTTATATAAAAAATATACTATTTATAAATGCTTAGAAAAATTAACAATGAAACAAAAATATTCACCCTATTATAAATAAACTTATTTTAAACAGTTATAAATAATATGTAATTAAAATTAGTTAATATATCTATTTTGAATAATTAAGTTATATTAAGTTTATAATTTTATTTTTTATGATTTAAGTAATAAAATTTAGTTAATAATTCTAGTGTATTTAATATAAGAATATAACAATAAAAAATTAATATATAAAACATAATCAATTACAGCCAAACATATTAAGAGCATTTACACTAATAACAACTATGGTTGCGCTACTCGGGTGTTTTCTCATCATGTCATAGGCAAACATCATATATTAGTATGAAGCCAGTATAAAATTTCAGCAAAAATCAAATTTTAAATAATTTGGAAAACTTGTGCATTTCATGCACACGAAGCCAGTCATATATTTTAAGAAAAAAAAAGCACACAAACAAAATCCAAGCATCACATTCAAAAATATTGTCTCACCTACCCATGCATATTTATATTTAGTAAGTGTGCAATAAAAAGAAGAGTAGAAAAAAGTTACCAAGAAACTTACATACGCATGAACTAGAAGCTATGTGTGCATTTGCTCTGATATTAGAGTTTTTTCTATATGATTTTGTCCAAGCAAAATACAACATATTCGCTATTGGTTTGATTGCTGACTTCACTAACAAAGTAGCATTGATCATACATAAAATAATAAGTTCGATTGTTTATACGTTTGAACAGACATGTTTTTCCCATTGCGTGTACCTTTTCAGAATTCATGATTTTTTTAACACAGGCAAATTACGTGTCTTTATATTTCTATGTTTTTGGTAATAATATGATTAACATAAAGTTGTAATTAAATTATAATAATAATAATTATTATTACATTGTTGTAATGTTAAGACTTTTTATTATACATAATCCAAAATATTGTTGCATTACACTAAAGTCTGTTTTAGCTATGAATAACTATTACCGTTAGCTATTATCTTAAAATGAGTTAATGTAAAAGTACTAAAGTCTTTTGAAAAGTTTCTGTTTATGATTTTAGTTTATCTTTTTTAGTGTATATCTTTTTTTTACTTAACTTTATAACTTTTTATTGTACTTGTTATTTTAATTCCCATATGCCAGTATCTTTATTATTTATCTTGGGAGGGGTATTACAATATATACTTTTTAGTTTTTTCTAACCGCAATTTATTGTGAATTTTGGTGCGCCTTAATTTTGTTTATATGGATTATAAAAAATTCGTAAAATCGTGAAATTATTTTTTGATTTGAAATTTTTTTTTTTTTCAGTTTGTATATATTATTTGAAATGTTTGTTTATTTGATATAGTCTTTGTTTTTTAGTTGAATGAAACCATCCAAAATACCTTAAAAGTATAATTTAATACATAATCACGTTGAATAAATCAAATAAGTGATAGAACAAAACTAAATGAAGTGAAAGGACTCTAGCAATTTAAGTTTACTTAAATGGTTTGCAAATAATTGAGATATTGAATATATACACATACCAGAAAAAGTTTACGGATATTCACAAAATTTTCTTTAAATTACGCATAACTTTTTTAATTTTTACTCAAATTGATTTTTGTTTTTTGATTTATTTTAACCAAAGAAACAACAATAAAGTTCTAACATAAAAAATAAACAGTTATTCTTAAAAAAAAAAACTTAATTATATGCAAAAGTAGCTATTTTTGAAGCAGAAAAAGTGTACGGATATTTCTTAATATTTACATTAAAACAATTAATATTCACAGAAATTAAATCTTAAATTATCTATTTTAAGCATCCTTGCATAGACTCAACCAGCTTTGCAGTATCCTGTGCGTTTATTTTTAGCCATTTTTCCTTTATGACGTTTCTTAACATATCCTTACTGGAAATAATGTGCTGGCGAATCTTATTTTCCAAATGAACTCACAGATGCTCTATAGGACTAAGGTCTGGTGATTCTGGTAGTGTTTGAAGTTGCCTGAGAGCACAGTATATCATCCAAATCTGTACAATCGCTGCTGTATGCTTAGAGTCCTTGTCCTGCTGCAACAGAAATGTTGCCTCAAGCTCTTACATTCTGTCATTTTCTTTCAAATTTGTTTTTAGTATATTTAGATACCCAAATTTGTCCATTGTATCTTGTATAAATTCAAGTTTACAGGCACATTACTTGCTATACACCCCCAACCCATTACGCCTCCACCACCATGTTTCACCGTTGAAATTAAGTTTTATTTATAATAGGCCATATATGATTTTCTTTACACAATTTTTCTACCTTTGATCTAGATATGTAAAATTAACTCTCATAGGAGAAAATAACTCATTTTCAGAGCTCCATAGCTTCATTTACATGCTTTTTTGTAAAGCTTAATCATTTTATTCTATTAAATTTGGATATGTATGGCTTTTTTCCTGCAACCAGGGTATAATAAATGCATTTCTTCAAAATTTTCCGCACAGTATCAGTACTGTAATGAACCTCCTTATAATGAGGGTGTCTAGAGCTGGGATAGCTCAGCCACAGCCAGGGTCCTTACAAGAAAATGTCTATTTACTTATTGATGGTTACCTTTCGACTGTTTCAGTTTAAGTTTTAAACGCTTTCTTTTCCTTCAATTCAAATAATTTCTTTATTCTATTTAAATTCCTAAATTGGCGATAACTTACAAGCTATAATATACAATTGTTTATATTTATAGATACAATTTCAAAGCGATAGCGATATAATTATAAACACAAGTTAGATTTCGAAGTAATACATCCACGAAGTCTGGATTTCAGCCGTAGTTATATTTGTACACGCAAGTCAGGCTTTCAAAGCGTTAGCGATATTATTATAAACACAAGTTAGATTTCGAAGTAATACATCCACGAAGTCTGGATTTCAGCCGTAGTTATATTTGTACACGCAAGTCAGGCTTTCAAAGCGATAGCGATATAGTTATAAACACAAGTTAAATTTCGAAGTAATACATCCACGACGTCTGGATTTCAGCCGTAGTTATATTTGTACATGCAAGTTAGGCTTTCAAAGCGTTAGCGATATTATTATAAACACAAGTTAGATTTCGGAGTAATACATCCACGAAGTCTGGATTTCAGCCGTAGCTATATTTGTACACGCAAGTTAGGCTTTCAAAGCGTTAACGATATTATTATAAACACAAGTTAGATTTCGAAGTATTACATCCACGAAGTCTGGATTTCAGCCGTAGCTGTATTTGTACACGCAAGTTAGGCTTTCAAAGCGTTAGCGATATTATTATAAACACAAGTTAGATTTCGAAGTAATACATCCACGAAGTCTGGATTTCAGCCGTAGTTATATTTGTACACGCAAGTTAGGCTTTCAAAGCGTTAGCGATATTATTATAAACACAAGTTAGATTTCGAAGTAATACATCCACGAAGTCTGGATTTCAGCCGTAGTTATATTTGTACACGCAAGTTAGGCTTTCAAAGCGTTAGCGATATTATTATATACACAAGTTAGATTTCGAAGTAATACATCCACAAAGTCTGGATTTCAGCCGTAGTTATATTTGTACACGCAAGTTAGGCTTTCAAAGCGTTAGCGATATTATTATAAACACAAGTTAGATTTCGAAGTAATACAGCCACGAAGTCTGGGTTTCAGCCGTAGCTATATTTGTACACGCAAGTCGGGCTTTCAAAGCGATAGCGATATTATTATAAACACAAGTTAGATTTCGAAGTAATACAGCTACGAAGTCTGGGTTCCAGCCGTAGCTATATTTGTACACGCAAGTCGGGCTTTCAAAGCGATAGCGATATTATTATAAACACAAGTTAGATTTCGAAGTAATACAGCTACGAAGTCTGGGTTCCAGCCGTAGCTATATTTGTACACGCAAGTCGGGCTTTCAAAGCGATAGCGATATTATTATAAACACAAGTTAGATTTCGAAGTAATACAGCTTCGAAGTCTGGGTTCCAGCCGTAGCTATATTTGTACACGCAAGTCGGGCTTTCAAAGCGATAGCGATATTATTATAAACACAAGTTAGATTTCGAAGTAATACATCCACGAAGTCTGGATTTCAGCCGTAGTTATATTTGTACACGCAAGTCAGGCTTTCAAAGCGTTAGCGATATTATTATAAACACAAGTTAGATTTCGAAGTAATACATCCACGAAGTCTGGATTTCAGCCGTAGTTATATTTGTACACGCAAGTCAGGCTTTCAAAGCGTTAGCGATATTATTATAAACACAAGTTAGATTTCGAAGTAATACGTCCACGAAGTCTGGATTTCAGCCGTAGTTATATTTGTACACGCAAGTCAGGCTTTTAAAGCGATAGCGATATAGTTATAAACACAAGTTAAATTTCGAAGTAATATATCCACGAAGTCTGGATTTCAGCCGTAGTTATATTTGTACACGCAAGTTAGGCTTTCAAAGCGTTAGCGATATTATTATAAACACAAGTTAGATTTCGAAGTAATACATCCACGAAGTCTGGATTTCAGCCGTAGCTATATTTGTACACGCAAGTTAGGCTTTCAAAGCGTTAGCGATATTATTATAAACACAAGTTAGATTTCAGCCGTAGCTATATTTGTACACGCAAGTCAGGCTTTCAAAGCGTTAGCGATATTATTATAAACACAAGTTAAATTTCGAAGTAATACATCCACGAAGTCGTAGCTAGTATTTGTACACGCAAGTCAGGCTTTCAAAGCGTTAGCGATATTATTATAAACACAAGTTAAATTTCGAAGTAATACATCCACGAGGTCTGGATTTCAGCCGTAGTTATATTTGTACACGCAAGTCAGGCTTTCGAAGCGTTAGCGATATTATTATAAACACAAGTTAAATTTCGAAGTAATACATCCACGAAGTCTGGATTTCAGCCGTAGTTATATTTGTACACGCAAGTCAGGCTTTCAAAGCGATAGCGATATAGTTATAAACACAAGTTAAATTTCGAAGTAATACCTATATATTTGTACTGCACAAGATAAAAATGCTTACCGTTTTTTTTTTTTAGTTTAATCAGCAGTATTGGTTACCTTGTAATGATTTTTCCCAGTGTTTCCTTGAGGGCCATACTACACGCAGGTGTAAAGTCGTACCTTTTGTGCAGGATGTCCATGGAGTACTTTTAGAAGCCTTCCATGTACATCCTTCATCTGACAACTTTTAAAGCTCCCAGACCGGTACGATACACCTTACCTGTCGTATGCTCTGTGCACACGTTCTAGAATCCCACCAGTGACTTGCTGTCTACCATAAATTTTCCTCCGTCGCCAGGTCCAAAACTGAGCCGTCCAACGTTGATCACAACTAAACCGAAAAAGAGAGCGATTTCAGGAAAACATCGCCTTTTATTTGTTCTTGGTGACGCTTTAAATTCCGCTATCACCAAGTTTGCATTTTTTTTTATGTGTAAACATTGTTTTTGCATGTTTACAATTTTTACCCATGCTTATATTTTTTCTTTAAGTCTTTCAGTGCAGCATTGTTTTTGGCTGTTTACAATTTTTGCCCCTGCTTATATTTTTTTAAGTCTTTCTGTGCAGCATTGTTTTTGGCTGTTTACAATTTTCATTGTTATAATTATTATTTGCACAAATACGTTAGGGCAGCGTGGTATTATGTAACTCTAATTTTTGTGCAGGGAAAAATTGGGTCGTTACACTCCCCCCTTTCTTTCAGAAAATGGAGTAAGTCGAATCGTTCCATTCTTCGCAATCCTTACGAGCATCCATTCGCCATCCAGCATTGCCTTGAAGCGGTGTCTTCGCCCTTTAGACCATTTTGCTAAATCATACCCATGTCTTCGCAGTGTGTCGGCCGGGCATGAATCTGGCCGCCGTATCTCTTCGTCTTTCAGTGCCTTCTTGCTCGTCAATGGGTGACCGTTTTTGTTAGCCGCTGATAATTTCAAAATCATTTTGGCAATGGGTGGAGTTGGTGGACATTCCCAGTTCAATTTATCCCGAGGTGGGGAATATTGCTCATCCCACCTTCTAAGTACTGTTGGGTATGGCAAGATGTCTTGATTTAGTGCTCTATCGTTTGTCACCTGATGATTGTTTCCGTTCTCTGTTGATGCCTTTAGAATAAATATGGCAGAAGGTGGAGTTGGTGGACATTCCCAGTTCAATTTATCCCGAGGTGGGGAATATTGCTCATCCCACTTCGTCGGTGAGGTTGTGATCAGTAAGATGTCTTCCAAAGAGGTATTGGTCTTAGACCTGCTGTTCTCCTCATCATGTGCACCTTTTCCGGTATCAGCCTGCCTGATCATGCTTTGCTGCACCTCGCGTCCTATAGCTTCGGTATCCGAATCTTCCCCGAAAAGTTCGATATACCGTAAATATAGTTTACGCTTTGTTGCTAGGTTTATATTATTATCTTGTCGTTTCATGGTGATGTTTTCTTGTGTTTATTTATTTCAAATTTGTCTGGATTCTTCGATGCGGCATTCATTACATATGAAGCGCTAAAGCGTTTCAACGGCCAGGTGGATATATTATTGTTTTTTTTTAAAATATTAATAATACTCAATTAATTAAATACAATAACAAAATTCTTTTTTTTTTTTTAAATATTAATACTCTACTTCATAATTCATTTCTTCCCGTTATTCAATTGTTTCCTTACAAATTTAGCATACTTTAGTACAAACAATTTTCCAGTAATAATTATTACATACATCACATTATAGTGATCTTTATATTATAGTATATATAAAATATATTAATTTTGAAATTCTAATGCATATATAATGAACTTATTTATTTTTACTAACTTATCTACTAATATGTTTTCATATATTATATTGTATTTATAGCAACTCTCTTTACCACATTATTTCTTAATATCTTATAACGCATATATCCTATATTACTATTGATATTATAATATATTTATAACAATTCTTATTCGATAATATATATATAATGTATATCTCCTCTATTAATATTGATATTATAATATATTTATAACAATTCTTATTCGATAATATATATAATGCATATATCCTATATTAATATTGATATTATAATATATTTATAACAATTCTTATTCGATAATAGATAATATATTATAATGCATATATCCTATATTAATATTGATATTATAATATATTTATAACAATTCTTATTCGATAATATATATATAATATATATATCCTCTATTAATATTGATATAATATACTTATAACAATTCTTATTCGCTAATATATAATGCATATATCCTATATTAATATTGATATTATAATATATTTATAACAATTCTTATTCGATAATAGATAATATATTATAATGCATATATCCTATATTAATATTGATATTATAATATATTTATAACAATTCTTATTCGATAATATATATATAATGTATATATCCTCTATTAATATTGATATAATATACTTATAAAAATTCTTATTCGCTAATATATAATGCATATATCCTATATTAATCTTGCTATTATAATATATTTATAACAACAGTATTAGATATACCAATCGTCCACCCTGATTTATTTTCCGTTGTAAGTGTAATATATTCACCTTTTCCTTGTCTTTCTACGAGAAATTATATTACCAACAGTATAAGATGTAAATGTATGTTAATATAAAATTATGTATATAAAAAAAAACCTGAACCTTTTCTAGGATTGATATCGCTTTAACTGACTCACATGTGCCGTAATAATCTTATCCGTAGACATTTCCCTCAATTTTATTATAACTGGTGACGTAAAATCAATAACCTCATAGGGCCCCGTGTATTTTGGTGCAAGTTTCGCAGCAAAACCTTCTTGTGCCTTTGACAGTGGGTGTGTTTTTGTTAAGACCAGTTCCCCGAGTAATGGTTTCCATTCTCGTCTGCGTAAGTTGTAATACCTAGATTGATCCATTGCGGCCTTGGTCATGTTTCTTTTGGCTATCCCACAAATTTCGATCAAACGTCGTGCTTTAATGTCTGGTGACTCTGACTTCTTTCCAATGCCTGGAGTTACTTCATCGTACAAGGTTCTGGGTAATCGTGGTTCCCTTCCTTGGACAACATACGCTGGCGTGAAGCCTGTTGAAGCGGAATTACTGGAGTTTATGGCCAACATTATCTCAGGTATACCCTCGTCCCAACGCCGTTGCTCTGTTGCGGTGTTCTGTGCGATCATTGTTTTTATAGTGCGATTTGCACGCTCAGTGGGGTTGCCCTGCGGAGAATATGGTGCGGTTGTCTGATGCCTAATTCCCAGGTCCTCTAAGAATTGTCTAAACGCGTGACTTGTAAATTGCGTACCGTTATCGGTTATCAAAATCTTCGGTACCCCAAATCTCGCCAATATATTTTCTCTGAATGCTTTCTTCACACCTGCAGTCGTGGCTGCCCTCATAGGAATTATCTCCACCCATTTCGAGAATTTATCGAAGAATACTAAGGCCATCGTATTGCCTCGGATTGAGCGTGGCAATGGGCCTATGAAATCGGCACAAAGAATAGACCATGGTTCATCAGGAACCACTGTCAACATTTTCCCTGGGACTAGGTTCTTACTTACTTTAAACTTCTGACACACTACGCATTTCCACACATAGTCCTTTATATCCCGGTACATACCTGGCCAATAATACTTGGCCGTAACTCGGAGTATGGTTCTGTGTTGTCCTCCATGTCCGGCGGTAGCGTCGTCGTGGGACTCTCATAATACTCGTTCCCTCTCTCCTCGGGGTACGCATAGTTTCCAAGCGGGTTGTCCCTCATTCCCATACTGTGTTGGAAGGCGTCGATATAATTGTTTGTTTTCTACGGTGTAGTCTGGGTATTTCTTCGGGTTCTTCAACACTGCTTTCTTCAGATTGCTGAGCCATGAGCATGCATCTTCCTGGTCCTCGGTGGTATCTAGCTGTGTAAGTATGGTTTGGGGATGTCGTGATAAAGCGTCTGCTATTATGTTATGCTTACCCTTCCTGTACTGTACCTCGAAATTATACTGTTGGAGCTCTAACGCCCATCGCGCAATGCGACCCGAAGGATTATCAATCTTATTTAGCCATTTCAGCGCCAAATGGTCCGTAATGACTGTGAAATGATACCCCTCAACATATTGCCGCATTTTCCTGACACCCCACACAATTGCCAGGCACTCCTTTTCTGTCGTGGTGTAATTCCTCTCCGCTGGGTTTAGCGTGCGACTAGCGTAAGCAATAACCTTCTCTTCTTCATCTATCTTCTGCGTTAGGACAACTCCCAAACCATAATTGCTGGCATCTGTCTGTAACATAAATTGCTCATTAAAGTTGGGACAAGCCAAGATTGGGGCGCTTGTTAGCTTTTCTTTCAACATGTCAAACGCGGATTGTTGTTCCGACTTCCACTGCCATCGCTTACCCTTCTTCAACAACTGAGTTAAGGGCTGTATAGTACTCGAGAATTGCGGGACAAATCGACGGTACCATGAGGCAATTCCAATGCAGCGTCTTAATTCACTGATGTTCTTCGGCGCCGGGAGATCTTTAATGGCGGCAATCTTATCCGGGTCAGTATGGATGCCTTTTGGTGTTACCAGGTGGCCAAGATACTTGATTTCCTTCGCAAAGAACTTACATTTCTTGATATTCAACTTTAACTTCGCTTTTCTAAGCCGATGGAATACCTCCTTCAAATTGGTTATATGCTCATCCAGCGTGCGACCGATGACTATGATGTCATCTAGGTAGGCGAAGGCGTATGGTTCCAGGTCGGGCCCAATTACAGTGTCTAACGCCCTCTGAAAAGTTGCTGGCGCCGAATGCAGTCCAAATGGCATCACGCGCCATTGGTATAGCCCTCGTCCTGGCACCGTGAAAGCCGTATATACCTTACTATTCTCAGCCATCGGGATTTGCCAATACCCACTTTTTAAGTCCAAGCTGCTAATGTATTTCGCATCTCGCAATTGGTCTAGAATATGCTGGATTCGTGGTATTGGGTAAGCATCCGGAATCGATCGCGCGTTTATTTGCCGATAATCTACGCACAAACGCCAACTGTCGTCCTTCTTCTTCACGAGCACCAACGGGGAACTATATGCGCTGTTGGAGCGTTCTATACAACCCTTTTCCAGGAGTTCATCGATCTCCTGATTAACGATTTTCTGCATTGCCGGGTTCTTTGGGTAATAACGCTGTTTGATAGGTTTGTCATCCCTCATAGTGATAACATGGGAGGCGATGTCTGACAATCCAGCTACTGTATCAAAATCCGCCAGTTCTTTTTGGAGAAAATCTTCGATAGTCTGTGCTTCGTTCAACGTCGAATTATATACTATCCGTTGTTCACTTGGTGGTGTATTTCCATCGAGCCTTATATTAATACCACTAACATTGAGTACACTTTGCGTCAGAGCTAGAAAGTCCATCCCCAATACTACCTCTTGTGTCATTCCATCCAGTAGTCAGAAGTTCATCTTGTGCTGTTGTGTGCCTATTTTAATTGTCGCTTTGAAACTTTCACTAACCTGTCGTGGAGAGCCATCCGCCAATCGAACATTCGTGTCGGCAACCTTTCCGTGCACGCTTCGTATTACATTAGGGTTTATAAAACTTTTGCTGGCTCCCGTGTCGATAATTGCCTTCATCGGTTGTCCTTCGATAAATAAGCACACAAAGAGTCGATTTTGTTCTATTGTGAACAGTTGGGCCCCTGTGTTGGATTTTCCGTCACGTCTCGGGGCTGTGGTAGACGTGGCCCCCTGGAGTTTCCCGGCCTTCTAGTACAACACTCGATGGTCCGTACATCCCGCTTACCACATCGCCAGCAAAATAGGATTTGGGGATTCCGGCATGTTCTAGCTATGTGGCCTGATCTGCCACACCGAAAGCATGCTGTTGAGATGTTTATTGGCACGATCTCCGCAAATGAAATATCTTTCTTTGCTCGTGGGAAGGAATTATCATGTTTTATCCTCCTACCTTTTTCCTCAGCGTTAGCATCTTCAAGAGGTATGTTACCACGCCTTGAGACTCTTGCTTGTCTTTCCTCTCTTCCGCGCTCCTCGTTGTTAATGTTCTCATAATCGTTTGCGAGGGTGATGAGTTCGTCCAACGAACTAAAGTCTCGCCGTTTTATATATTTCTGATACTCAGTTCCACAGTTACGATATAGTCGTTCTAATTTCTCCTGCTCAGTCATCTTCAAGTGTCGCATCAGTTTTTGCATTTGAAGAACATATCGTCGAAATGGTTCTCCCGCTCGTTGCAACCGGGCTCGCAAATCATCTTCTAAACGTTCAAAATATCGGTGCGGCAGGAAGAAGCTTAAAAAGTCATGTTTGAACAAGTGCCAGTACCTCCACTCTTTTTTATTATGACGAAACCACTCCAG